>NW_023665719.1:0-300000 GCF_014743375.2 Drosophila subpulchrella | reverse complement strand
ATGGTGGCCCGCGCTAATGAAGCAGACAACCACAACAAACCTAAACAAGGTACAACGAATGTCATCCTTATGCATAAGCGGAGCCCTTCGCACCACCCCCAACGAGGCGCTAAATGCTATTCTGAACCTTCCAAGTCTGGACTTAGCCGGCATGGAACGAGCTAAGATAGCTGCGGTTCGGATGAGGGACTTAGGGCAGTGGAAGCCCCAAATATACGGTCATGCCAGGATACTCCAGCAGGACACAATGATCCCACCCAGTACAGATCTATGTAAACTTATTGAATAAATCCACACCCCCTTTGAAGCCTTGCTCCCAACCATAGAAGACTGGGAACAAGGCCAGCCGGGCCCTACAGAGGCAGTCAATTTCTACACTGACGGCTCAAAATTAAATAATCAAGTCGGAGGAGGTATATACTCCGAACAACTTAATATCAGGAAATCCTTCAGACTTCCGGATCACTGTAGCGTCTTCCAGGCGGAAGTATTTGCCATAATTGAAGCTTTGATGCTTCTGAACGATGCAAACTGTCAGAATAAACTGATTAACATCTATAGTGATAGTCAAGCGGCTATCAGGTCGATTATCTCGACCAATACAAACTCCCACACCATATCAAACTGCCGCAAATCTCTGCACGAGATGGCTCTGCAGTTTAAAATTTACCTGATTTGGGTCCCGGGTCACCGGAACATTACAGGCAACTGTATTGCAGATGAGCTGGCCAGGCATGGCACTACCGTTCCTCTCCTTCCGGACAAGGAGAACATTGGTATGCCGATGGCCACCTGCAAGCTTAACATTAGAAATCAATACAAGAAACTTGCGAGCCTAGCATGGACACATGTTAAGCACTGTCGCATCTCCCGCCAGACATGGCCAATCATCGACGCGAAGAGAACTTCGGAACTATTAAGACTTAACCGTACCGAGTGCGGAATGGTAATACGAGTGTTAACAGGCCACTGGTTGGTTGGCACACACGCAAGCAGATTGGGCGCGCCCCGAAACGATTTCTGCAGAAGCTGCAGGGACGAAGAGGAAGAGGAAACGGGGGAACACCTGTTCTGTTCCTGCCCGGCCCTGTGCAGATCTAGACTGTACCACTTAGGGAATCCCTTCATGAACAGTCTATCCGAACTGGCGAACATAAGCCTAAAACGAATAATAAAATTCATTAAAGCAACCGGATGGGAATTATGCTAAGCCAGCTGCAATAATGGCAGCAGATTTTTAAGAAAGGGGATACAGATCTCCGCGGTACCACAATGGACCTTTTAAGGACTAAGTGTGTCAATAATTTGGCAGCCGCTCTAACCTAACCTAACCTAAGACTTGTACGTGCTTCCTCACGAAATTGTAGCGTGTAACGACTGGATGCGGTGGAATAAATCGAGAATCTGCAGTTGCGGGGCACGCTATAAGGTCCAGCTCTCGCTCGTCGGCTTTGGGCGTGGAGGTCTTGCGCCTACAGATTCGGGACGACACATTATTATCGCTAAGATTAGAATTAAGCGTGCTAGCGACAAGAGAGGATAGTTAACTAAATCCGGAAGAGAACAATAAATAAACCCAGGAATAAGTATTAGAGGGACAGAAAAGTTTTGGAGAAAGTTAGCTATGCGAATCCAAGGATGGTATAGTGGTCGCGTATAGCCCTCCCAACCTACGATCACCACCTTAAAGCATGGCTTTGGTGACCCTTTTGATACCCTACGACCGAGAAATCATCAGCTTAGTTCAGTTTAATGTTATTGAAAGATCCATGGTTTTATTTCTGTTTGCAAAGCTAATTGATTTTCCTTAGATGGTGGTACAAGCCATTCTGAACATTTATATATATATATATATATATATTTATATATATATACATTTAAGATAGTATTTATATTATAACAATGTGTAATCACTCGACAAAAATTTTAACTTAAAGAAATTGTTTTGCAATAGTTCTAGGTTTCCTGTATTATATTTGCTCTTAAGACTTCTTCAAGGGACATTCTCTAAAATTATCAATTCGCGTATTCATTCAATTAGTGACTTTAAGAGTCAACAATCGGCGATTGTATTCTTATACCCGTTACTCGTAGAGTAAAAGGGTATGCTAGATTCGTCGGAAAGTATGTAACAGGCAGAATGAAGCGTTTCCGACCCCATAAAGTATATACATTCTTGATCAGGATCACTAGCCAAGTCGATCAAGCCATGTCCGTCTGTCCGTCCGTCCGTCTGTCCGTCTATCCGTCCGTCCGGATGAACGCTAAGATCTCGGAAACTTTAAGAGCTAGGCTATTAAGACTTTGAGTGCAGATTCCTGAGCTTCTTACGCAGCGCAAGTTTGTTTCAGCACCAATTTTAAAATTTTGCTCTTCTCAATACCTATCGATTAACCCAAAAAAAAGTTTTCAACGCCCACTTTAACTCCCACAAACTTCAAAAAATCGTAAGTATGAACGTGGATATCTCGGAAACTATCAAAGATAAAGAATTGGGATCTCAGATTTAGATTTCTTAGCCTAAAACGCAGCGCAAGTTTGTTACGCGAATTTTCCACGCTCACTCTAACGCCCATAACGCTTAAATCTGTCTACCGCCGGTAGGTGGCGCATTTCAATCTCGCTTTGCTGCTTGCATATCTCCATTTCCCTTTGGTCCCTTTAGCTGAGTAACGTGTATTTGATAGTCGAGGTACTCGACAATAGCGTTCTTCCCTGTTATATTTAAATAAATATATATGATTAGTTAGTGTGACTCACGGCACTTCCTACAACGTTAAAGATCGATAAGCTGTAGCGATATCTTTCGCTATGTGGAATGTAAAGGAAAAATACACTTTATTCGTATTTCTCTTGGATGCGCGAACGATCTAAAATAAACTTTGTAACCAGTACCGAATTCATCGCACTTCCTTGAATGCTTTACAATAATACATTTTTTCACTTAGCTTCTCGGCTTGCATTATCTCTTTTAACCCGATCGACTTGCTATTTTCTTTTAATTTGTTAAATATAACTATCGCTTAACATGGCTTTGCCACTTGAGGCTTTACGGAAAATTATTGGTTTTTTTTAGGGTTTACATAAGTTTGATTTCATTGATTTTCTTTTCACATTATTTCTTAGATTCGGTTTCTCAAAGCACGTTGGTTGTATTACGGGGTTAGGTTAAACCCAATTAGCCAGTGTGCCAAGCTTGATCAAGACCGTTCACACACGCTGCGCTTGTACAACATAAACGGGTTTAAGTCCTTGAATCTGCGGCAGTGATATTCCACTCGGAAATCTCCCAGACGGATACGCGCACCCCTTAAGACTTAACTGGTGTATGGATGCGCAGGGTGTTGGGCATCGGAACAGGTGATATAGTTGAATTAAACTGCCATTTGGTCTTTAAGGCCGCTCTACAAAACTGCACTCCGGGTACGATACACTTGGCCAGTAGACAGGGGGCTAATCTCTCCAAAGCATCTCTCGCGGGCCAACCTGACGATTTCGCATTTAAATAAATAACAGGTATGGCAAAATGTGGGTCTCAAACAAAACCATACCTGACGATTGTGCCCCGCGATTTAATTTTGGCCTTCGTGAGGTGGTAAATCCTCCAGTAAATTGGCTATATCAATAAGCTGCACCTTTGGCGGCAACTTGTGGAAGGACTGATAGTTGTTTCCACCAGGAATTTTAAGATACCTGTAGTAAAATTTTTTTTTATGGCTGGCTGCTGCTCCGTTTGCTGAATACCACTCAGAATGCTGGATGCCACTCAAAAATATATATTTCGGGCTTTAAGCCTTTTAATTCCTTGAAATTTTGAGATGCTGGCACGTCCGTCTCTCTTGCAGGTTAAAATAAGAAGAACGTAACCGGAATCAGATGGATACCGGCGCGGCTTTTGACGGAAATATATATCATATGACGACCGACTGGTGTCAACCTAGAACTTTCCAAAACCACCCTGGCTCAGCTGTTCAAAATATCGAATAGTCGACTCAGGTGGCAACACTCGGTCAAGCTTTGGTTTAAGTGGGCCCTATATAGTAGGCTTTTAGGCTGAACCTATGTTCGCCAGTCGCTACAGGCGCCGTTACAAAAGTTACCTTAAATTTCAAGGAATTATAAGAAAAGATTTACCGAATGCACCTACAACTGATAATGATACCACTTTTTTTTTTAATAATTGTATGGCTTACTTTTTGGATGAAATTAAGTACGAAATAAATGGATGTGAGTTTGATAGAAAACGATTTGTTGGTATGGCTACTAGTGGTGTAAACCTACCAATGTTAACCCCAAATTGGGGTATGGCAGACAACACAGCTGGAATGTGAAATCGTCGGCTAACCGCGAAAAACCAAGATTTGCAATAATTGGATTTACACTAAATGGAAAACTTATCACAAATAATGTATCAAGCTCGAAAGTTCACTTGAATTCTGAGTCATATCCATATGATAATCTGAATATCGATTTTAGTACGAATCAGTATGCTCACCTTTATGAAATGTATACAAGATTTCAATCTAGTTACTATAATCGCGAGTGACAACCGTTTTTGACCCCAAGTGAATTTAAATAGAATTAATAGGGGTTATATAAACGAATCAGTGAAAACTGGTCCTATTGATGTGAGAATTTTAATAGAATTGAAGGCACCAAGTATATAACCGATTGGATCGAACTAGTACAACGAGTTGTTTAACATTAGAAAAATGTTGAAAGATACTGTTTCAATTGATGTTAAAGCTTTTTTTGATAATAATAATAATTTTATTCTAAAGAATATTGTATTCGAAAATGATCCAAACTTGAATAAAAGTTTTTTAATAGAACCGCCATATAATTTAACTTTGCTAATTACAAAATCTCGAAAGACTGTAATTTGGTTAGCCAATACACATCATACAATTTTTTGGAACGATGCACAAAGGGCCAGAAAGTTAATTTTTTGGCCAAAAATCTGTAATTTCTTTCCTGGGATAGTTAGAAGGATGCAGTTTTTTGCGTTTTCCTCCCAAAAGATTGAACTTTTCAACGAACTAAAAGTAAAATTTATTGGAATTTTATATGGTATAGATAATCCAAGCCGAAATCGGAAAATTTTACGTACTTTTCGGTTTTTTATTAAAAAAAAAATAACTAGAAGACCCACTAAATCCATTTTCATACACGATTAAGTGTGAGAGAAAACAAATTAAAAAAAATTAAATCCACTATAAAATATTATGTCGTTTAAGATTAATGAACCGTTAAAAATTGCTTATTTCGGAGACTCCCACTTTAACGTTTATTTAATAATCGACCTAACAAATTTTTCTATTTTTTTCATCTTGTTATCTCTTTAGATTATTATAGTCAAATTATTATATACAAATTATTTGTAAAATATTGGTTTTTAATTTGTTTAATGTTAATTTGACATATTCTGAAGTCATCACAAAAGTATGCTTCATTTATTTATTTTTTTATTTATCTTCGTTCATAGTAAAGTTTACAAAACTAATACTAACATAGGGGGTTGTGCTAGCTACGAGGTCTTCGACTACGTACTTATGTAAGCTACATTTATATTTGTATAATATATCTTAGTTCTCTTTATGCATACTTAAGTCCTCCCTTATGAATGACAGAAATTGTGAAAATTTTTTAGAGACGAGCCAAAAAAAGTTAATATTTCTCTTTTCGAAATATCGATATTTCATTCGACTGTTTAGTTCCAGAAATAAATGTAGCGGGAATGAATGAAAAAAGTAGATTTTAGATGTTAGGCAAACTAAAATCAAATATTGGCGCGCAAAACGTACATTAAAACCTGAAGGAAAAAAAACGGCATACCCTTGGGCATTCTAAGTAAAGCTCATCAAAATCGTTCGACTTCATATTAAGCCTTCAATTAAAACTAAAATTACTAACAACTAAGGTAAAACCGCATCGAGTCGGCGATGAGCGATATTAGTAAATTAATCAAAAAATTTATTTTTAATGTTATGACTCCATTTGGGGATGGCACTCAAAAGCACTCGAAAAGCAAAGTACTCATTTGCTAAAAAAAGCAGTAAAAATTAACGAAAAAGTTTCTTTTAGGAAACAAGTAAGACATACAAGCTTTTTTATATTTTTTACTTGTTAAAAAAATTGACTTCTAAAAGTTATGTTAAGAAGTCGATCAGCTACATCACCATCTTTGACTTCTAGATTTTTTTTCATTTCTATAAATATTTGATTAATTTTTTACTTTAAAAATACGGTAAGAGAAAACTTCTTGCCCGAATTCTTTGAAATTTTGGCATAAGTTAGTTTCATGTATTATAAAAAGGGCTCCATACTCGGTCTGGTCATTTTCTTAAAAAAAAAAGTATTTTTGGCCAAAAATCGGATCGGCTGGCGCAGTGTGCGATGGAGAAAACAGTTTTCCACAAACTCGAAAGTATCTAAGGACAATTACAAGCGGAAAACAAATTATTAGTAAAGGTGTGTAAAAGAAACGATTTCTGCAGACGTTTTTTGGGAATCGTCAGCTCATTAATATCGAGGAAATGGGCTGTCCGTCATTAAACACGTTTCCCTATTGTGAGACACTCCTTAAGGGCGGGGTTTGTGCTTTTAAAATGTGCACACATTATTTTGACATTTTTTAAAAGTAGCTCCAAAACAATAAAATAATTTTTATACATCATTTTAAATTAAGGCCTAGATGTGAAAGGACCTACAAGAAAACGAAATTAACAAAATTAAATTTCATAAGGAAATTGACCAATTTATGGAACAATTTAAAGGACAGATAATAGGTCAACATTTTCAACACCTTCTTAACAAAAAAACAAGGAAGAACGCTATAGTCAAGTACCTCGACTATCACATACCCGTTACTCAGCTAAAGGGACCAAAGGGAAATGGAGATATGCAAGCAGCAAAGCGAGATTGAAATGCGCCACCTACCGGCCGTAGACAGATTTAAGCGTTATGGGCGTTGGAGTGGGCGTGTCAAATTTTTTTTTTGAATAATCGATAGGTATTGACGAGACAAATACATTTCAGTTAAAATTTTTTATGAAGCATGAAAATTGTGGGCGCCATAGGCTTAGGCGCTTTGTGGGCGTTAGAGTGGGCGTGGTATATTTCCGTAACAAACTTGCGCTGCGCTGAAGGCTACGGAAATCTGAAAACTCTATCTTTGATATTTTGCGAGATATCCGCGTTCAAGGCTACGGAATCTAAATCTGAAATCCCAATTCTCTATATTTGATATTTTGCGAGATATCCGCGTTCATACTTATGATTTTTTGAAGTTTGTGTGCGGTTTGTGGGCGTTAAAGTGAGCGTGGCAAATTTTTTTTGAGTCAATCGATAGGTATTGATAAGAACAATACATTTCAGTTAAAATTTTTACTCTAGCATCAAAACTGTAGGAGCCACAGTGTAGGGCGGTTTGTGGGCTTATAGTGGGCGTGGCACGCTGCTAAAATTGCTCTGCGTTAGAAGCTCAGGAATCTGCATGCCAAATCTCAATAGCCTAGCTCTTATAGTTTCCGAGATCTCAGCGTTCATCCGGACGGACAGACGGACATGGCTATATATATACATATATATATATATACTTTATGGGGTCGGAAACGCTTCCTTCTGTCTGTTTCATACTTTACATACATACATACTTTACATACTCTACGAGTAAGGGGGATAAATATGTTCATGAATCGAGGTGGACATGATCTACGAATTAGGGTGAAAACTTTACATTTTGTAATCCTGAATTAACATAGAAAACCTGCGCCAGCCTCTTCTATGCAAGCCGCCGGAACGAAGCCAGAAAATTAATTTCAATACATAATAAAAGGAAGAACGCTATATATTGTGTTTATGCGATGCCGAATTCACGCTTTCATTTCGCGATTTCAGCCGATTCGTGTGTGCATAAACGCCATTTCGTGAATTCGGCAACACACGAAAGTTGACTATGAATTCAACCTCAAAGCGTGAATTGGTGACAATTAAACTCCGGTAACTCTATATAATTATCGGAGTTGCCACATCGATATAAATACATAGATACACCTTACATTTAACAAATTATTTGTTCATTTAGTGCCAATGGATACTAGTTTTCATCTTTTATTTTGACGGTAAAAAGATGTTATACTGGCTTGGACATACTTTATCTTTAATACTAACAAGATTATTTCATGCGAATCGAGAAAAAATAATCGGTTTAATAATCGCTAACACCATTTTCCACCGGTCCGGCACCTCTGTCAGCTGAGATTGATAGAATGCATGAATTCGGCGGTGTCGCATAAACAGGAGCAAATTTTATTTCACGCTTTTAAGAAATCATGAAACCCTTAGCATAAACATAGTAATAGTCATGTACCTCGACTATCAGATACCCGTTACTCAGCTAAAGGGACCAAAGGGAAATGTACATACGCAAGCACCTAATCGAGATTGAAATGCGTCACCTACCGGCGGTAGACAGATTTAAGCGTAATGGGCGTTAGAGTGGTCGTTTTTTTGTATCAATCTATAGGTATTGACGAGACCAATACATTTCAGTAAAATTTTTTTATCTAGCATGAAAATTGTGGGCGCCACAGGCTTGGGCGGTTTGTGGGCGATAGAGTGGGCGTGGCATATTCGCGTAACAAACTTGCGCTGCGTATAAGGCTACGAAATCTAAATCTGAGATCCCAATTCTCTATCTTTGATAGTTTCCGAGATATCCACGTTCATATTAACGATTTTTTGAAGTTTGTGGGCGGTTTGTGGGCCTTAAAGTGGGCGTGGCAAACTTTTTTTTGGGTCAATGGTATTGATGAGAACAATACATATCAGTTCAAATTTTTATTCTAGCATCAAAACTGGAGGAGACACAGTTTTGGGCGTTGTGGGCGTGGTACTCTGCTGAAACAAACTTGCGCTGCGTAAGAAGCTCAGGAATCTGCACGCCATATCTCAATAGCCTAGCTCATATAGTTTCCGAGATCTCCGTGTTCATACGGACGGACGGATAGACGGACATGGCTAGATCGACTCGACTAGTGATCCTGATCAAGAATATACATACTTTATGGGGTCGGAAACGCTTCATTCTGCCTGTTACATACTTTCCGACGAATCTAGTATACCCTTTTACTCTACGAGGGTTAACATGTTCGCAATACCAAAATAAATTAATAAATGTATTATTATGCTATAAAATAAACTTCTGACTTTTTCTTAGTAGCTAAAATTACAAGTACGGAGAATGGAAAATGTTTTCTTTACTGAGATATGTCGGCTACTTGCGAGTTGTTGCGCGGTCGTGATTTCAACCCCTACTATGGGACAATCTGAGCTGTAGCGATATCTCTCGCTATGTGGAATGTAAAGGAAAAATACACTTTACTCGTATTTCTCTTGGATGCGCGAACGATCTAAAATAAACTTTGTAACCAGTACCGAATTCATCGCACTTCCTTGAATGCTTTACAATAACACATTTTTCCACTTAGCTTCTCGGCTTGCATTATCTCTTTTAACCCGATCGACTTGCTATTTTCTTTTAATTTGTTAAATATAACTATCGCTTAACATGGCGTTGCCACTTGACGCCTTACGGAAAATTATTGGGTTTTTTAGGGTTTACATAAGTTTGATTTCATTGATTTTCTTTTCAAATTATTTCTTAGATTCGGTTTCTCAAAGCACGTTGGGGGTTAGGACTGATCTAATACGAGGCAGAGTTTTGTATCTCAATTAAGGTTAAACCCAACTAGCCAGTGTGCCAAGCTTGATCAAGACCGTTCACACACGCTGCGCTTGTACAACGTTAACGGGTTTAAGTCCCTGAATCTGCGGCAGTGATATTCCACTCGGAAATCTCCCAGACGAATACGCGCACCCCTTAAAACTTGGCTGGTGTACGGATGCGTGGCGTGTTGGGCATCGGAACAGGTGATATAGTTGAATTAAACTGCCATCTGGTATTTAGGGCCGCTCTACAAAACCGCACTCCGGGTACGATACACTTGGCCAGTAGACAGGGGGCTAATTTTTGTTGAACGTTGATGCACTAAGAGCAGTACAAACAAGTGGCCCAAACGACACCAAGCACGTGCTTGTTACGCGCGGGCCCATTTTTATTTCGGGCAAATACGGTTCGCGAGGAAGGTACATAGAACAAACAAGGACAGGACAAAACATAGATCAACAAGACTAAAGCAAATGAGCTAAGATTTTAGTTTTTAATACAGGAACAAATTAAATGATATAGGTTGTTATAATTATTACAAAGAACGCGAAAAGGCTCATGCTGACTAAAATTAGATGAACATCGTGGCAAGTTTATAGGATAGTAGTTTCGCATTAGTCTAACAGGAACATTGAAAGTAAGGCGGCTTACCAAATCTACAGAATCAATATCGCCTCTGATAAGATTATTCATAAAAATAGTACCAAGCATAGTTCTACGGCTTACTAGACTAGGCAAATTAATTAAAAGCAATCTACTCGAGTAAGAAGGCAACCTGACGTTTTGATCCCAGTTCAAACCACGTAAGGCAAAAAGAAGAAATTGTTTCTGTACGGACTCTATACGGTCAATGTGCACTTGATACTGAGGACTCCAAACGGAAGAACAGTATTCTAAATTAGGACGGACAAGGGAGGTAAATAATAATTTGGTAGTGTATGGATCATCAAATTCTTTAGACCAACGCTTTATAAACCCAAGAACACTCATAGCTTTATTTACAGTAGAGGTTATGTGGGAGTCAAATTTAAATTTAGAATCTAGGAGAACACCTAAATCGTTTACTGAGTATATTCGGTCCAGGGACATGTTCTGAAGAGAGTAACTTATGAACGTTGGCGTACCCCTATAAAAAGTCATAACGTTGCATTTAAGATAGTTTAAATTCAAAAGGTTGTACTGACACCATTCCTGGAATCTATTAATGTCTGACTGCAAGCAGAAACCAGACTCAATATTATTATATGAAAAACAAAGCTTAACATCATCAGCATACATTAGTACACGAGAGTGAGTTACTATAGAGGGAAGATCATTTATAAACAGAGTAAACAGCAAAGGGCCTAAATGACTGCCCTGAGGCACTCCAGATGTCACGTTGATCATCTTGGAAACAGCGTTTTTGAATAAAACCCTCTGAGATCTACCATTCAAATAACTTGAAATCCAAGTTAACAGATTATTCGGAAACCCGAGCTGATCTAATTTGAATAAAAGAAGAGAGTGGTTTACAGAGTCAAAGGCTTTACTAAAATCTGTATATATAACGTCTGTCTGCAATTTTTCGTTAAACCCATCTATTACAAAAGATGTCAATTCGAGCAGGTTAGTGGTGGTCGATCTTCGCTTAACAAAACCATGTTGACACGGCGATATTAAAGAGGAGCACAAATGTTGCAACTGAGAGGTAATAATGCGTTCAAATATTTTAGGAATTGCAGACAATTTGGAGATTCCTCTATAGTTCTGAACATTAACCTTCGCACCCTTTTTGTGGAGTGGAATAATAAAAGAATCTTTCCAGATAGTAGGAAAAACAGATGATGAGATAGACAAATTGAAAAGTTTAAGAATGGGTTTACAAATAGTTCGGGCACAAAACTTAAGAACACACCCAGGGAGTCCATCTGGCCCCGGAGAATAGGTTGGCGTTATAGTTTCTAAATCAGTTAAGAGAGAACTTTCGGTGATTACAGGAGAAAAAATACAATTTGCCCTGTTTAAGTGATTAGGGTAGCTAGAATTAGACCAAGAAACAGAACTATAAGTAGATTGGAAGAATTCAGCAAATAAATCTGCAATTTCGGGATCCGTAGATGCCTCAATAGAGTTTAATCGTACAGATGATGGCAATGCTGAAGACTTTCGCTTAGCATTGGCAAAGTTATAAAACTGCCTTGGATCCTTTGAAAATTCCAATTTACATCGGTTCAAATACATGGAATAGCAATGACTGTTAAATACATTAAAATTAGTACGAGCCACCACATATCTTGAAAAATCGGATGGCCTACCCGACTTTTTGTACTTTTTATAGAAGTTTGTTTTTAGGTTTCTAAGTCTTTGCAACTGATTGGTAAACCAAGGAGGCCTGTCTAACTTAGGAGCAAAACTATCAGGAACACATTCACAGAAAAAAGAGTTTAGGACACTATAAAATAGTTCCGTAGCACTTTCAATATCCAAGCAATTATATAAATTTGTCCAGTTATATTGTGAAATCAAGTTATTGAGTTTACTAAAGTCACATTTACGAAAGCATCTACTTTTAGTTGGTGAAAAAGAAGAAAGGGTGTCAACGCAGGGAAGACAAATTGTAAGTTCTAATGTGGGATGATACCGGTCTTCTGGCATAACTAGTGGGTCAATTCTAGATACCGTGACTTCAGACGGATCTAAAGCAAATACAAGATCTAATTGTCTGTTTAGAGAATTACGTATAAAGCTAACTTGCTGTAATGATAATTCTAACAGACCGTCAACGAATTCATGGTCAGATAAGGGGGTAGAGACAAGTGAGTCAGTGGAAAGGGACCAAGAAATGTCAGGGAGATTGAAATCACCCAAAACAATCAAAAGATCCCTTTCGGAAAGATGAGATAAAACAGTTTTTATTGCAGACAAATGTTGCTTATAAATTGTTAAGTCGGATCCAGGTGGAATATAAGAACAAGTTACATAAATAGAAAAAGATTTCAAAGAAACTTTAACACCAACAAATTCTATTTCATTGGGATTAAGAAAGTATATCCTTTCCGATGTTAAAGTAGAGGTAACGGCAACCAGCACCCCACCGCCCCTACGAGGAGAGCGATCAGTTCTATACGTACTAAAATTTTTGGACAGAACTTCAGAGTCTGATATCTCCGGTTTCAGCCAAGTCTCAGTAAAGGCCAGAATGTCTTCCGAAAAGGCAGAGGAGTCAGCATAAAGCTTAGGAAGCTTCATATTAAGTCCCCTAACATTTTGATAGGCCAAAAATAAACTGCTCAGTTTTTTGGCGCAGGTACTGTCGTGGAAGGCCTATTATTAGTTCTCCGTCTGTTTGGAACAAATTCTTTAATGACCAATTCATCATTAAGCCAAAAACTTTTAGAATTTAGTACATTAAATACTTCCGGAGGAGCAGATATTTTAAAGGAAGATATCCTACGAACATAAGGAAATTTAAACTCCTCCACTGTGATGTTTTGAGATGGGAATTCCTGTAGTATAAATTCCAAGACAGCAGATGTGGTTTCAGGTGTTAAACGAGACACAAATAATTGCTTCCTATATGGAACAACCGAGAGGCTCTTTCTTCCACCACCAGCAATCTGAACATCGTTCGTCTGATTATCGAGACTAGGGACTATAGAGCTAACTTCCACCGTAGGCACAGAAAGCTGCGTAAGGTTTGAAACGGTAGGCTGACTAGCAGAAACAGGGACTCCAGAGCTTTTGGTACCTATGGGTACTGCTGTCAGAGAAGCTTTAGGCCCACCAGCCCCAGTGGATGCCGACATTGCTGCCGTTACCGATCGGGTAAAAATATTAGAAGCTAAGTTGGGATTTGGAACTGATGCCTTTACTTGAAGAGATTTTGAAGGAGCAGTCTTCTTGCGTTTAGGTGACCCTACTGACATTTTTTTATTATCAAGGTCCGCCTTAAACTCTTTAAAATCAGCAACTACGCTCATGAGTTTATCAAACAGTTTCATAAAACGATCATTGGTCAGCGCAACATAGCCATCCAAATCACGATCTATTTCCACGCATGAGGCACAAGTCCACGAAAAACCAACACGCAGATCAATATAATCTTTTACTCTGCCAACAAGTCCAGTACATTTTGGGTGTATGACAATGTTGCAGAGACGACAGTAAATAAAAACGTCATTAGGTGACGATCCAAACTGACAATCTTTTTTGCAACAAAAAAGAGCCATTTTTAATTTAAGAAAAAAAGTTATTAATATCTCCAAATCATCTCTCGCGGGCCAACCTGACGATTCCGCATTTAAATAAATTACAGGTACGGCAAAATGTGGGTCTCAAAAAAACAATACCTGACGATTGTGCCCCGCGATCTGATTTTGGCCTTTGTGAGGTGGTAAATCCTCCAGTAAATTGGCCGAATCAAAAGGCTGCGCCTTTGGCGACATCTTGTGGAAGGACTGACAGTGGTTTTTGACCAGGAATTTTAAGATACCTGTAGTGAAATTTTGTTGGAGGTTAAACACGCACCAATTTCTAGCCAAATGCAATTGTACTCACTTTAAAATTTCTTCGATGGCTGGCTTTTTTTATGGCAGAATCCTGCATGTCACTCAAAAATATATATTTCGAGCTTTTAGCTTTTTAATACCTTGAAATTTTGAGCTGCTGGCAGGTCCGTCTCTCTTGCAGGTTAAAACAAGAAGAACGTAACCGGAATCAGATGGATACCAGCGAGGCTTTTTTTTTCTTTATTGGACGTTGATGCACTATGGTCAGTACAAGCAAATTGCCCTTACGACACCAAGCAATGTTTGTTACGCGCGGAGCCCTAAACCAATTTGGACAAGTAAACTTAATCGCGGTCATGGAAAGGACGACATAACAATAGACAGTTTAAAATACAAGCTCACATAGAATGGTTAGAAACATAGAAATGTACACATTATTGGTAGATAGAAAATACATAAGTTTGTCGTAATTAGTTGCATTACGTCTATTAAACAGTAAGACGTAACACAGTGCATTGTAATCGTCACAAAGAACACGAAAAGGATCATGAAGGGCATAATTGGATCTGCAAAATGGCAGGGACAACTGACGAAAACGACGAACTGTTCTACAGGGTACATTCTAGTTGAGGGAACTAAGAAGGAAGAGAGAGTCGACATCACCATTAAATAATTTATGGAAAAACATAACTCCATGACACTTTCTACGATGGTTCAGGGTAGGTAAGTCCAGAAGGCGCAACCTCGCATGATAACAGGGCAATCGACTTCCTGTGTGCCAGTTTAAACCTTTCAAAGCAAATAAAAGGAATTGTTTTTGAACGGACTCCAGCATATTTTGGTAACAGCTAATTTGAGGTGACCATATACACGAACAATATTCCATAGTCGGACGAACAAAAGAAACATACAAAAGCTTTGTTTTGTATGGATCATCAAACTCCCTTGACCAACGCTGGCTTTGTAAGCTATAGTAGATATATGGTCTTCAAAACCAAGTTTATGGTCAAATAAAACGCCCAGATCCTGAACAGAAAAAATACGTTCAAGGACGATAATTTCGATAGAATAAGAATACAGAGATGGATAACGATAAAAGGTCATAAAGTTACTTTTAGAATAGTTCAAATCTAACATGTTAATCATGCACAACGTATGCAAACAACCAAGATCTAATTAAAGGTCATTACATGAATTAGGTAAACACATGGACAAACATAGCTTGACATCATCTGCATACATTAAAACAGTTGATGATTTTATGACATAAGGCACTCCAGAAGTAACATTAATTATTTTTATTATTAAAACAAACCATTTGAGTTATATTAGAAAGGTAGGAAAATATCCACTCTAGTAGGTTGCGAGGAAAACCTAAAAGGGACAATTTATAAATAAGAAGCCTATGGTTCACTGAATCGAAAGCTTTAGAGACATCGGTATAAGTCACATCGGTTTGATGATGTGTCAGAAAACCTCTAGTAATTAAAGACGTAAATTCAAGTAGGTTTGTAGAAGTAGAGCGACATCTAGTGAAACTATGCTGACCATGTGAAATAATAGACCGGCAATGAAGCTGCAACTGACAGGTAATATTCTTTTCGAAAAGTTTAGGAATAGAACTGATTTCAGCAATACCACGATAATTTGAGATATCGGACTAGCTCACTTTGTTAAACAATGGGATAATAAAGGATTTCTTCCATAAGGATGGAAATCTACATTGACTTAGGGACAGATTAAATATCAATGTGAAGGGAAGAGCAAGATAGGTTGAACAATTCCTGAGTATACAACTTGGTAAACTGAGAGTATTAAGACTCTGAAGAACATCAGATACATTAATCACTGGTTTGAAGATAGAGTTCAAATAAGGTAGTGGGTATGGATAATCCTTATTAATGACACTATTGCATTTCGTATGTCGATTGAAGAAAGTCTGCGAATAAGTTGGAAATATCATTATCATCAGATGCTACATTATTATTGCGAAATTGAGAAGGAGGAAAGCAGTCAGATTTCCGTTTAAGATGGACGAAAGTAAAAAAGCTTGGTATTATTTTTGAAATCACGCTTACAACGAGACGGGTAATTTTTGTAACAATCAGAATTGTACTGGACAAATTCCACCTTAGCTGAACTATATTTGGTGAAGTCTGTCTGTAAGCCGGATATTTTGAACCGTTTAAATAGTCTGGTTTTTTTATTCTTTAGATAAGATAGTTGACGGGTAAACCATGGAGAGCTGTAAGAATTCTTCATGGAGGAAAGAGGGACATGTTCATCAAATAGACGGTAAAGGACCTCATAAAAGTACCTAACTGCATCATCAACAGGAAGGTCAACTAGAAAGGACCAGCTTACTGTCGATAAAGATTCCACTAGTCTGCCGTAATCAGTCCTCTTAAAACACAAACTAGGCTCTACATTTATTGCAGTCCTAGGATTACTAAAAAATCCATTAGTAAAGGGTAGGATAATAACAATCTTCAGGTAAAGATAGTGGCGAAATACGACTTATTTCAGCATCGCTACTATCAAAAACAAAGATTAAGTCAAGAAGACGACCAATATGATTTGGAATCCTGTTAACTTGCTGCAAAGATAGTTTAACAAGACCATCAATAAAATCATGTTGCATCCTAGGAATCATTGCCAATGAGTCCTTTCTCTCCAACCAAGAAATATTGGGAAGATTAAAGTCACCAAGCACAATAAGTTGGTCAGTTTCAGCAAGCAACAAGGAGATAGAATGTATGGCGAACAGGTGCAATAAATACACGTTAAATTCAGAGCAGATATATAGGATCAGGTTAGAAAAATGTTACTTTTTGGGAAAGATAATTTTACGAAAAATAAATTCAATATCTGATGATTCAGAAATATCAACAAACTCAGAAGTTAAATTGGATTTGACTCCAATAAGAACGCCGATAAACAAAAAAGTTATTAGACAAAATCTCACTATCGTGTAGGGATGGGTTAAGCCAGGTCTCAGTAAGTACAATAACATTGGCTTCAAAAATTGAACTATTTTCATAAAGCGTAGAGAGTTTACTAAGAAGCCCCCGAACATTCTCATAGTGAATTAGGAAATTTAGTTGGGCGCCGACAAAGAAGTCATGGAAAGGGTGCTGTTTTTTTCACATACTCATGCACAATTATATCAGCAGGCCAAAAATTAAATTAAATTTGGTGATGTCAATACCATTTTGATTGGGAAGGGAGAGGTTTGTGACAATATGATGCATCACGTCACTTACTGTAAGTGCTGCATTCAACCTAGACACAAAAATAGATTTCCTAGGTACCATGACAGTAAGTGGTACCGGAGAAGAGAGAGCTGGGCTATGGGTGTTCTTCCTAGGGATCATGCTAGTAAGTGGAACAGGAGGAGGTGCAAGGGTATTATCTAAGGGCAGAACAAGGTGCGGCAGAGCCCCCGAAGTGGCAACAGCCGTTGAACGGTTAGTAAGCCTTAATGACTCAGGCAAAACTACAGTCCCCGAATTTGGTAGCGATTGCACCGTGGCGTCATTCGTTGATGACTCGATCCCATTGGGATCATCCTCATTGCACGACACATAGCTTGCGGTGGGGCTGGGAAGAGAGAGGTTGGTCGAGAGATCATGTAAAGACACATAAGGCAGTGTAGGACTACGATTTATATTTAATGATGATTGACTTAGAAGAACCCGAGCTTTAAAGTTGGAGTCGCAGACATTAAATCGACTTAATAAGTCCGTAAATCCAGCACGTAAAGCCTGGAGCTCCAGCTCTGTTTGCCTCATAAATGCTGTAATATCAATTTTGATATGTAGGCATGCAGCGCACGTCCAGGCCAGGTTAGCATTAGATCTAGTGTTAGCAATTTGTGCCGCACTATGCCCAAAGTCTGCACGTTTAGCGTGCGCAATATTCTTACACAACCAGCAATTAACAATTTGCTGTAGAGAAGTGATTTTGCCAACAAATTGGCAACCAACAACACAGCAGGCAGACATTGCTTACAAGTTGAAGTAAGTTGAATGTAGAATGTACAAAAAGTTCATAGAAAGCTTTAGATGAGTGTCAACAAACAGCTATGTAGCTTTGCAAAACGCAGAGGAAAGAAAAGAAAAGAGCTCGATAAGACCAATTCAGCAAAGACCCGTTAACTCGAAAATTTTCTTCGAGCTCGGACTTTTACAAACGATGGACCAAAAGTTGGCGTTATGGCGATATATTTGCTTGAAATTGCGTAGAAATACCTTTTGCCCTTCAGCGTAGGAACATCTCTTGAGCGCAAATTATAAAGTTTTTCGTTCCGATCGTGAGCTTTCTGCATTTGCTTAGTCGCTTCCTGTCGGATTATCTCAAACGAATCTTGCCTCTTAAACATCAAAGAACGATCATCTAGCATGTTCAGTCTCCTTAGCAAGGAAAAAGTAGAACCGGAAGTTACCATATGCTGGCCGAAAGCCATATAGGACGGCGTTGTACCGATACTAGCATGGATCGAGGATCTCAGGGCACAACATATCCTATTCAAATACTCATCCCAGTCTTTGTGATCTGGACGAAGGTAAGTTCGAATCTCTGAAATTACAGAGCGATTGACTCGCTCAGAGGCGTTATCTTGAGGCGAATGAACAGCCGTCAGCACGTGTGAAACCTCATACGTCTTCATGAGTTTCTGAAACGCTTCAGAACGAAACTGGGATCCGTCGTCTGATACGACAGTTTCTGGGACACCGAAAGTCATGAAGAGCTCGCCCTCGAGGTACTTAATAACAACACTAGCATTAATATTCTGCACAGGTTTTAGAAATTCAAACTTAGAAAAATGATCTAGGACTATGAAAATCCCGATATTCCCGCTTATCGAACGTGGGTAGATCCAAGAAAATCGATGAAAATTCGTTGAAAGAGTCACACGGTTTCTGGCGCTTCTCCTAGCGGTGGTCTGAGAACATGATTCGGTGGTTTAGTCGACTAAGATGTCTCACAGGCATTAACGTATGCTTTCACGTCAGACACGAGCAGAGACCAAAAATAATACCTCCTAACGCGCTCGACTTGTTCTCCAGTTAAATATTCGGCTTTTCTAAACAAATACCCGTCCTCCGTTTTAAGATCAGGGAAATATTCTTTCTTCCCTTCAACCTTGGCTACTTTATCTTTGTAAGCAGGATATTTAATGTGGTTTGAATTCATATCGACTAAGAAACCTTCCCACAAATCTACTGCTGCGACTTCGTCCTCGTTAAGATGCTCAATTTTAAATCGATATCCTTGCAAGGCTATCGCCCATCGAGCTAAATGAGAACTAAGATCATGGTTAGACATAAGCCATTTATGCAAGGCGTGGTCAGTTATGATCGTGATATCATCTCCTTCCACGTAAGCTCTAAAATTATTCAAGGCTACTATTGCCGCCAGACACTCCTGCTCGGTCACGGTATAGTTTCTTTGAGATCGATTTAGTTTTTTCGAGATAAAGGCTAAAGGGCGTTCATCTCCCTCCGGAGATACATGTACTTACAAAGCACCGACACCAGACTTGCTAGCATCGCAGTGGATAGCAAATGGTTTAGAAAAGTCCGGGCTACATAACACCGGAGCTTCGCTAAGACGAGCTTTCCAGTGCTTCTGGAGTTAGACCAAACCTTCGTTTGGTTGTCACTAAATCAGTTAAAGGAGAAGCGCGTGATGCAAAATTCGGAACGAATTATGGCTGTACCAGCCACATAAGCCCATAAAACTCCTCAAGCCTCGCAGGGTTTTTGGGACGAGAAACTCGGTGATTGCTTCCACCATGCACTTTCCGACTCTTCAATAACCCCTAATTGCAACATTTTAGCATTAGATTCTATAATTTACATGTGTATGTTACTAATTCTTAATTAGTGTTGTAAATATTATCGGACATAAATGTTTAAGCTTAGCTACAAGTTTGGTCAAATCGGTTTTAAGGCTAGTGATGCTTGGCGCTAATCACATCCCAGTGTATTAGGCGCAGTGGCAGCTTTTTGATGTCGATTTCCTCCCACGGTATAACTCGCAGCAGCTGCTTGGCGGTGTAGAAAAGCAGGAGGATCACCAGCGTGGTCACCTCCATGATGACGAAGTGGGATATGGACGTACCGATTTCCAGCCATGAGCCCTGATTGCGCACCAGAAATAGGAAGTTCAGGCCCATCACATCGCAAATGAGCAGCAGGCAAATGAAGATCTGTTCCTCGTGCTGGCGCACAAACTCGCTCTGGGCATAGACAACCGACATGTTCAGGACCACCGGCACCAGAAGCTTCAACAGCACCAAACCCATGATCACAAAGGGTGCAAAGTGGCTAAGGTAGCAACGAGCGATGTTCGGGTCAAACGAGCTAATCGAGGCTATGTTGCCGGATCCGAAAAGTGAGAAGAATGTGTACAGCAGCAGGGTGAAGGCCAGTTCGGGTCAAACGAGCTAATCGAGGCTATGTTGCCGGATCCGAAAAGTGAGAAGAATGTGTACAGCAGCAGGGTGAAGGCCAGTCGAAGCACTGACCTCTCAGCCTGGGCATTCTGCGCCCTCAGCGAGAGACCCAGTTCCAGGGCCAGCAATTGGACAAACACAGCTTCATAGGAGGTACACAGTGTTGCGTACAAGGATCCCAGATTAAAACCAATCTGTGCGAGACGCTGCTCCAGTCTTGGTTCTTTGCTCAGCACAATGGATGTGAAGGTGTATATCAGGAACATCCAGCTACACAATTTAATGGGAATCGGGGTCTTCCTTCCGATTGAATGAAGATAAGCACACACTATGGTTTGCAGCAGGATCAGGGCATTGCAGTATTTGGTGTGATTTTTGTAGCTTAATCTTGCCCTCGTATTCCAAAGTGAGCTTATGAGGATCGTAATAACTCCAGCTGCAAGCAGGTATCCATTCTGATAACCCACTGACAAAGGCAGCAGGGGAAAGCAGGCCAAGATCAGGACCAATGCCAGCCACGAGAAGAACTCCCTGGACTTTGGTGGAAAGCTAGACCAACCATTGTAGCAGGCGAAGACAAAGAAACCGAGCGAGATCAGGCGGCGCTCGAAGAAGGTGAAGACCATCAGCTCCCCGCAGGCAATGATCAATATGAGCTGCCATATTGTGGTCTGCAGGGCGGGAACACTGTACGCCGATGCTGGCGAGGAAGAGAAGTTGAGGTTCCAAGGCTGCAAAGCCTTCAGCCAGACGAAGTTCGGGAGCAGCAGGTAAAAGGATATATCCAGCGGTGTTCGTTGGCTTAGCAGACAGATCACTAGCAGGATCACATAACCTCCCAGGCTTAGTCTCACCAGCTTTGTGTTCCTCTCGAGGATCAGCTCCACTTTGCTAGCCCTGTTCCTGGACAGCAGGCGGTACAGGTAGAACATCCATCCCAGGAAAGTGGCTGTGGTGCTCAGTAAAAGCGCTCTACGGTAGTATCCATGATAATAGTCGATTCCCTCAAGAGCTTGCGACATGATGACTTGGCTCTTCGCTATAGAATGTAAGTATTCTCTCTTTTTGTGCAGTTTTAGGATTTCTTCCTTGTACGTCTTGATTGCATCAGATGGGAGAACTTCGAACTCCGATAAGACCCCTGCGAAAAATCCTTTTTTGTGCTGCTTTTGGAGAGCCGCATACTGCTCCAAAAGCTGCAGAGCGTTCAAATGGGCAGAATGGCCTCGTATTCCTTTCTGACATTCATGTAGCCCACTGGCTACGTTCCAAAGTTGTTCATGGGCGGTGGGAGACCCACCAATGCAGACATCAATGGTGTGAGCTGTGCTTGCTCCAACTCGTACATTGGCATGGCAGGACCTTCTTTGTTGGTCATAAGTGTCCGTCCACCAGGATTGGGAGCCGAGCGGGAAACTCCAGCACCCCATAGGATAAAAGGAGTGTCCGTTTCATGGGGAGACCCAGCGCCGTGGGCTCTCGAATCAGTCATTCCATGATCAGCGGTCATCAGGTAAGCAGTTCTTTTGTCGGGAAACACCCGCTCGAACTCCTTGTAGATTTCGTAAACTCCCTTTTCCGTTTTGTCCACAGTCTGGCGAAACTTTGGCGCTCCCGGCTTGTGGACATGTCCGGCGGTGTCCAGTCCCAGGAGATGCAGAAAAAAGACCACGTTCTTGGCGTTCAGCAAGGACTCGCCCTTCCGCTGGAGCAGGAACCTGACCCGCTTGAACACCCACTCGTCCTGCTCGTAGGCATCGTAGCCCGGCGAAAAGTCCAGCTTGTGGTCGTAGAAGCGAAAGTGCATTTTCCCGCTGCCAGACAGATGGGAGAACACACTAATTACATCTTCGGCGCCCCAGGCGTATGTCTGTGAGCTCCGGTTGAACACCGTGTCGAAGTCAATGGGGTTCTTCTTCCAGCCACGCAGCACGGCCGATGGATCCTCGTAGAGTCCGGCTATGAGGGTTATGTGTCCTGGCCTGGTTTCTGTGGGCACGCGGGTGCGGGAAATGCCCACCAGGCCCTCGCGCAGGAAGATCTCACGCAGGTGCGGCACATAGCGGCAGTTCTCCTCGAAGAAGGAGTCGGCGCGGAATCCATCGGTCACGATCAGCACCAAGCGATTCGCCGGCGCCTCCAAACCATAGTAAAGAGGATGCTTCTGCGGACTGAGGCCCGTGATCACGGGCGAGCGGAAGTAGATCACGAATATGGAACCCAGGAGCAGTACGTGGACCACCAGGGCGTAGGCAATCCACATCTCGGCCGGAATATTAATATTAATATATTCTGTCTATTTCTGCGTACATACTCTTCTCAACAGCAGGTGAGACGGGGAAATGACGCTGTTTAACTGGCTAGTCTGCCTAAGACCTTCCTGAGCGAATGAAGGAAACGCATTGATAACATTGACTAATTTTAACTTTTCTGCTCAGACAAGTCGTGTTGATCTACCTCGTCCTCGCCGCTGACTTTGCTAGACTATTTAGATTCTAGGTCGGATATATGCAGACTATTGAGTTTTTGCAAACTTCGCGCAATTCGTCTTGTAAGTGTTATCTGCTCCACAGCCGAAACAAAAAAGTCTTTTATCGGCTAAACAATCCTGGTAAATGTGACCAACTTTGCGGCAATTCCAGCATTTTAAGGTAAACGCGACTACTTCTAACTCGTTTTTCGATTCAGAACCTTTTTGAGATTCAAATTCTGGAATCAGTTCTGATATTTCGCGTCTAAATGGGCTACCTTTACTATAACCGTGAGCGCGTTTTACGTCGTCGAGAAAAGCTTCGCGTCGACGACAGTTTTCTCTTAACTCTGAGACTGTTGAAGTATCGACATTCAATAGCTCATGTCGTATTTCAGGCCTCAGATTACTCTTGAGAACTCAGACAAGTTTTCTCGAGTTCCATGGTATCTCTAGTTGATCGACTAAAAGGTTTACCCTATCGTAAAAGCTATCGAAGGTTTCACTAGGCTTCTGCTTACTGTTTCGGATCAACTCCTCGATGTCAATATCATCCCTTTTCTGAAGAAATTGCATTCGTAAGGCAGAACATAACCTATCCCAGCGGACTTCAGTTATCGATTTATGGTAACGCCAATAAAATTCGTTGGCCTTGCTCTCAAAGAGAACGCTGACGTTCCTACAAAGGACTGAGAAATTCCCATACAACGTTTGATGCGTTAGCTCCTCAACACTATAAATGAAGTTGTCTACTGAAACACCTCATCCCGAAAACTTAATTTCCATCCGTTTAAAATATGAACGAACTTGTCGGGTCTAGTTTGGATGTCGGACATGTTACTTCGGTAAGAACCAGGCGAACCTATGTTAGGCAGGACCCGATGACTGTTTTGACAACTGGCAAAGTATTAAAAGACAGATTAAGTGGACTTCTCGTTTTCTCTAGTAAAACTAAATACATGTAGGGAGGCGGTTAGATTTTCTAAAATGTATTTCGGACAGAGTATAGTTCGAGAACTAATACTGTTGTATTCCTGCTTCACTAATAAAAAATGTAATCGCTTTAGGTCTAAACGAAATTAAAATTTCAATAGGTCTTTCGTGGATAGTGTACCACTTGAAGTTGTACCTATTTTCCAAAACGCTTGAGTCTATAGAAACCTTTTAATTTACAGAGTGTGGTTAAGGCAATGATGTAGTAAATCAGAAAGGGTCAGAAGATCTACTATAGCTTGATACTTTCTGCATTTTACTCTCACTAAGTTTTCTAAACATCACTAACTAAGTAAAGGAAAAGCCTACCTCTGATTATTTATTTTGGCCAGAGAGAAAACTAATGTTCTTTTACTCTGTTCTCCAAAAGAATTAACGATCCAAGAAAGGTATATTTTATACTAAAGAAAGTAAAAGTTGAAATTAAAGAAGTATAGAAAAGAATTCGAATTTAATGAGTTACTACTGTACTCACTAAAGGCCCACACGTTGGGCGCCACCTTTCTTATAAATAATATTGAATTATCTCTGTAGCGTGTAACGACTGGATGCGGTAGAAGAAATCGAGAATCTGCAGTTGCGGGGCACGCTATAGGGTCCAGCTCTCGCTCGTCGGCTTTGGGGTGGAGGTCTTGTGCCTACAGATTCGCGTACGGACTGCACATTATTATCGCTAAGATTAGTATTAAGCGTGCTAGCGACAAGAGAGGATAGTTAACTAAATCCGGAAGAGAACGATAAATAAACTCAGGAATAAGTATTACAGGGCAGAAAAGTTTTGGAGAAAGATAGCTATGCGAATCCAAGGATGGTATTGTGGTCGCTTATGGCCCTCCCATCCTATGATCACCACCTTAAAGCATGGCTTCGGTGACCCCTTTGATACCCTACGACCGAGAAATGATCAGCTTAGTTCAGTTTAATGTTATTTAAAGATCCATGGTTTTATTTCTGTTTGTCAAGCTAATTAATTTTCCGTAGATGGTGATACAAGCCACTCCTAATATTTATAAAAAAAAACTTAGGGTATTTAGACAATAAGGTATAGGAAGATAGTATTCATATTATAACAAAGTGTATTCACTCGACAAAAATTTTAACTTAAAGAAATAGTTTTGCAATAGTTCTAGGTTTCCTGTATTATGTTTGCTCTTAATACTTCTTCAAGGGACATTCTCCAAATTTATCAATTCGCGTATTCATTCAGTTAGAGACTTTAAGAGTCAACAATCGGCGATTGTATTCTTATACCCGTTACTCGTAGAGTAAAAGGGTATACTAGATTCGTCGGAAAGTATGTAACAGGCAGAAGGAAGCGTTTCCGACCCCATAAAGTATATATATTCTTGATCATGATCACTAGCCAAGTCGATCTAGCCATGTCCGTCTGTCCGTCCGTTCTTCTGTCCGTCTGTCCGTCCGTCCGGATGAACGATGAGATCTCGGAAACTATAAGAGCTAGGCTATTAAGATTTTGCGTGCAGATTCCTGACCTTCTTACGCAGCGCAAGTTTGTTTCAGCAGCGTGCCACGCCCACTGTAACGTCCACAAACCGCCAAAAACTGTGGCTCATTCAGTTTTGATGCTAGAATAAAAATTTTAAAATTTTGCTCTTATCAATACCTGTTGATTGACCCAAGAAAAAGTTTACCACGCCCACAAAAATTTTAACTTAAAGAAATAGTTTTGCAATAGTTCTAGGTTTCCTGTATTATATTTGCTCTTAATACTTCTTCAAGGGACATTCTCTAAATTTATCAATTTGCGAATTCACTCAATTAGAGACTTTAAGAGTCAGCAATCGGCGATTGTATTCTTATACCTGTTACTCGTAGAGTAAAAGGGTATACTAGATTCGTCGGAAAGTATGTAACAGGCAGAAGGAAGCGTTTCCGACCCCATAAAGTATATATATTCTTAATCAGGATCACTAGCCAAGTCGATCTAGCCATGTCCGTCTGTCCGTCCGTTCTTCTGTCCGTCCGTCCAGATGAACGCTGAGATCTCGGAAACTATAAGAGCTAGGCTATTAAGATTTTGCGTGCAGATTCCTGAGCTTCTTACGCAGCGCAAGTTTGTTTCAGCAGCGTGCCACGCCCACTGTAACGTCCACAAACCGCCAAAAACTGTGGCTCATTCAGTTTTGATGCTAGAATAAAAATTTTAAAATTTTGCTCCTATCAATACCTATTGATTGACCCAAAAAAAGTTTACCACGCCCACTTTAACGCCCATAAACTTCCAAAAATCGTAAGTATGAACGTGGATATCTCGGAAACTATGGGATCTCAGATTTAGATTTCTTAGCCTAAAACGCAGCGCAAGTTTGTTACGCGAATTCTCCACGCCCACTCTAACGCCCATAACGCTTAAATCTGTCAACCGCCGGTAGGTGGCGCATTTCAATCTCACTTTGCTGCTTGCATATCTGCATTTCCCTTTAGCTGAGTAACGGGTATCTGACAGTCGAGGTACTCGACAATAGCGTTCTTCCTTGTTTTTAATATCAAACGGGCCGGCGTAGTCCATCCCTGTGTACGTGAACGGACGGGAAAAAGACACTCGCTCTTTCGGAAAACTTCCCATCATCTGGACTTGCAATCTCTTTTTGTGAATAATGCAGACCTTGCAGGAGTTAACCACTGCCTTCACCAAGTTCTTTATTCTCGGAACCCAGTATATGGACCGGGTGAGACGCACCGCTAACTGATTACCACCATGTAATGAAATGAGAAGCGTGAATTTTACCAGAAGCCGCGAGAGTGCACATTCGTACGGTGGGATTATAGGATGTCGTTCATCATACCGCAAACTGTCGGAGGCCGTTACGCGGCCGCATGCCCTGATTAGCCCTTTCTTGTCTAGAAAGGGGTTCAGGGAGAGAATCGAACTTGCCGCGGGCACAGGAAGCTTCTGCCTCAAGCAGCGGTATTCTTCAGAAAAGTATTGTCATGAGCTGTTCCGCGGTGGCAACGTCCTGGGCCTCTAGACGGACCCCGGAAAGCGGTGATTGTCTTCGACATCGCTGGACAAATCGATGGACATACGCTAGGACCCGCAATGCTCTATCTAATTATGAAAAGCGATCCAGGAAATCTTCTGTCGGCACGCTTTTCGATCTCGGTCCCCGGCAGGTCGGTTCCCTGGCTGGGCCAATTAACGCGTGGACGTTGCAGCCAAGTGGAAGTTTATCGTCCCAACTTAGATCCTGAAGCCAAATCTCTTGCATAAAGATTTTGGCACACACAACAAATGGAGCGAGCCAGCCTGCTGGATCAAACAGCTTGGCAATTTGGGAAAGGACTTCGCGTTTCGTTGGGGAGATTTCCGTTGCTAAGTCTGGTGGGACGAAAAAGAACTCGTCGGACGTCGCCTTCCATCGCACGTCGAGAGTTTTGGCTGTGCTCTCAGTGTCGATCTCGAGGAAGTCTGTTGTCAGAAGATGATCGCTTTGGATATGAGCTAATATTTCTTTGTGGTTGGAGGTCCATTTTCTCAATGGAAGCCCGCGGAATCTAGAGCACTTTGTAGCTCGCGAACAATGAGCTTAGCGTCCTCGGCGGAGTCAGTTCCCGAATGGACATCGTACATCATCATCATACATATGAATTCAAATGACGTTACTCGCTGTTGGATGGCTGAGCTGCACGTCAGTTGCCAGCTGTTGCAGAACTCGAATGGCCAGGATTAGCGCGCAATTGACTCCAAAAGTTACCGTCTGTAATTCGAAATCTCGAATGTGCCCCTCGCAGTTGCGGAATAAGATGCGCTGGAATGGGGAATGCTTCGGATCTCCCATATCTGTCAATATATTTTCTCGATATCGGCACTGTAGACGTATCGGAAATATCGCCACTTCAGGATCTGGATAGTTAGATCGGACTGTAAGACTGGGCCAGCATGAAGGATATCATTTAAACTGACCCCATTCTCTGAAGGGCTGGAGGCATTGAAAACCACACTCAGCTTGGTGGTTGTACTTTCCGGCTTGAGCACGGCATGATGCGGAAGGTAATAACTGGCAGAATTATGGGTAGGACGGACTACTTTCATTTGATGGAGGTCGAGATACTCTTGAATCACGGAGTCGTATTTGGTTTTCAGCTGACTGTCCCTCTTTAGGCGTTGCTCGGTTCTTAGAAACTGCAAAAAAGCGGAGGATCTGGAGTGACCAAGGGCGGATTTTACGTTTTCGGGATCACGAAACGGAAGACTTACGTCATACCTGCCGTTATCGTCTCTCGTAGTCGTCCGGAGAAAATTTTCCTCACAGGTCAAATCGGAAGATTTTCTCACTTGTACTGCCAGATCCTCCACCTCCCAAAATTTGGTGAGAAGTCTATCCAGGGACGTGTCAACCGTGTGGGATATTCGCGTGGCAAAAACGGAAATCTGATTTTCCCTTGGAGCAGGAACGGGTCCTGTTAGCATCCACCCGAAAATGGTTTCTTGACCGAGGAGAAAGCCACAAATGTTCGGCCAGGTGTCGCTTAGGAGAATGGATGGCAGTACGGCGGCCCCGACCAGAATTTCTATCTGTGCGCTCTCGTATAACTTTGGATCCGCTAGTGGCAGTTCGGGAAGATCCCGAAGAAACTGTTGCGGAATTGGACAAGATGGGAGATTTCCAGCTAATTGAGGAAGAACATAGGCCGTCGTGTTTATTTGCAAGCCAGGCCTCGTCGGAGAACGGATGGAAACTGACAGAGCTTTTTGGATTCAGCGGATACTGGCTGGTTTATGCCTGATACTTGGGCTCGGATTACTTGGTGAGGCAATTTAATTAATTTGAACAGCCGCTCAGAAATAAAGGTTGCCTCTGATCCTGAATCTATCAATGCACGAGCTTTAAAATTCGACCCCAGGTGACCTATGCCAATTATGGCGGTGCCCAGCAAGACGGATGTATACCCCGTCGCAAAGTAATTATACCCGTTACTCGAAGAGTAAAAGGGTATACAAGATTGGTTGGAAAGTATGTAACAGGCAGAAGGATGCGTTTCCGACCCCATAAAGTTTATATATTCTTGATCAGGATCACTAGCCGAGTCGATCTAGCCATAACCGTCTGTCCGTCTGTCCGTATGAACTCTGAGATCTCAGAAACTATAAAAGCTACAATACTGGGACTAGGCATGCAGATTCCTGATTCCCATGCAGAGTGCCACGCCCACTCTAACGCCCACAAACCGCTTAAAGCTGTGGCTCCTACAGTTTTGATGCTAGAATAAAAATTTTAACTGAAACGTATTGTTCTCATCAATACCTATCGATTGACCCAAAAAAGGTTTGCCACGCCCACTTTAACGCCCACAAACTGCCCACAAACTTCAAAAAATCGTTAATATGAACGTGGATATCTCTGAAACTATCAAAGATAGAGAATTGCTTAATATACCGTAGCCTTGTACGCAGCGCAAGTTTGTTACGCGAATATGCCACGCCCACTCTAACGCCCACAAACCGCCCGAACCTGTGGAGTCCACAATTTTAATGCTAGAATAAAAATTTTAACTGAAATGTATTTTTCTCATCAAAACCTATCGATTGAAACTTTGCCATGCCCACTTTTACGCCCACAAATCGCCCACGAACTTCAAAAAATCGTAAATATGAGCGTGGATATCTCGGAAACCATCAAGGATAGAGAATTGGTATCTCAGATTTAGATTTCGTAGCGTTGTGCGCAGCGCAAGTTTGTTACGCAAATATGCCACGCCCACTCTAACGCCCACAAACCGCCTAGGCCTGTGGCGCCCACAATTTGCATGCTGAATACAAATTTTTAACTGAACTGTATTGGTCTCGTCAATACCTATCGATTGACCCAAAAAAAAATTTGCCACGCCCACTCTAACGCCCATATCGCTTAAATTTAGCTGAGTAACGGGTATCTGATAGTCGAGGTGCTCGACTACAGCGTTCTTCCTTGTTTTCTTTTAATTTGTTAAATATAATTATCGCTTAGCATGACGTTGCCACTTGAGGCTTTACGGAAAATTTATATTTTTTTTAGGGTTTACATAAGTTTGATTTCATTGATTTTCTTTTCACATTATTTCTTAGATTCGGTTTCTCAAAGCACGTTGGTTATATTACGGGGTTAGGACTGATCTAATACGAGGCACAGTTTTTTATCTCAATTAAGGTTAACCCCAATTTGCCAGTGTGCCAAGCTTGATCAAGACCGTTCACACACGCTGCGCTTGTACAACGTAAACGGGTTTAAGTCCCTGAATCTGGGGCAGTGATATTCCACTCGGAAATTTCCCAGACGAATACGCGCAACCCGTAAAACTTGGCTGGTGTACGGAGGCGCGGCGTGTTGGGCATCGGAACGGGTGATATAGTTGAATTAAACTGCCATCTGGTATTTGGGGCCGCTATACAAAACCGCACTCCGGGTACGATACACTTGGCCAGTAGACAGGGGTATTTCCGGGGGCTAATATCTCCAAATCATCTCTCGCGGGCCAACCTGACGATTTCGCATTTAAATAAATAACAGGTATGGCAAAATGTGGGTCTCAAACAAAACCATACTGACGATTGTGCCCCGCGATTTAAGTTTGGCCTTCGTGAGGTGGTTAATCCTCCAGTAAATTGGCTGAATCAATAAGCTGCACCTTTGGCGGCAACTTGTGGAAGGACTGACAGTTGTTTCCACCAGGAATTTTAAGATACCTGTAGTGAAATTTTTTTTTTATGGCTGGCTGCTGCACCGATTGCTGAATACCACTCAGAATGCTAGATGCCACTCAAAAATATATATTTCGGGCTTTAAGCCTTTTAATTCCTTGAATTTTTGAGATGCTGGCACGTCCGTCTCTCTTGCAGGTTAAAATAGGAAGAACGTAACCGGAATCAGATGGATACCGGCGCGGCTTTTGACGGAAATATTGTATATATCATATGACGACCGACAGGTGTCAACCTAGAACTTTCCAAAACCACCCTGGCTCAGCTGTTCAAAATATCGAATAGTCGACTCAGGTGGCAACACTCGGTCAAGCTTTGGTTTAAGTGGGCCCTATATAGTAGGCTTTTAGGCTGAACCTATGTTCGCCAGTCGCTACAGGCGCCGTTACAAAAGTTACCTTAAATTTCAAGGAATTATTAGAAAAGATTTACCGAATGCACCTACAACTGATAATGATACCACTTTTTTTTAAAATAATTCTATGCCTTACTTTTTGGATGAAATTAAGTACGAAACAAGAAAGAACGCTATAGTCGAGGCACTCGAGGCTCTCATAGTTTCCAAGATCTCAGCGTTCATCCGGACAGACAGACGGACAGACGGACAGACGGACATGGCTAGATCGACTCGGCTAGTGATCCTGATCAAGAATATATATACTTTATGGGGTCGGAAACGCTTCCTTCTGCCTGTTACATACTTTCCGACCAATCTTGTATACCCTTTTACTCTACGAGTAACGGGTATAATTACTTTGCGACGGGGTATAGATCCGTCTTGCTGGGCACCGCCATAATTGGCATAGGTCACCTGGGGTCGAATTTTAAAGCTCGTGCAATGATAGATTCAGGATCAGAGGCAACCTTTATTTCTGAGCGGCTGTTCAAATTAATTAAATTGCCTCACCAAGTAATCCGAGCCCAAGTATCAGGCATAAACCAGCCAGTATCCGCTGAATCCAAAAAGCTCTGTCAGTTTACCATCCGTTCTCCGACGAGGCCTGGCTTGCAAATAAACACGACGGCCTATGTTCTTCCTCAATTAGCTGGAAATTTCCCATCTTGTCCAATTCCGCAACAGTTTCTTCGGGATCTTCCCGAACTGCCACTAGCGGATCCAAAGTTATACGAGAGCGCACAGATAGATATTCTGGTCGGGGCCGCCGTACTGCCATCCATTCTCCTAAGCGACACCCGGCCGAACATTTGTGGCTTTCTCCTCGGTCAAGAAACCATTTTCGGGTGGATGCTAACAGGACCCGTTCCTGCTCCAAGGGAAAATCAGATTTCCGTTTTTGCCACGCGAATATTCCACACGGTTGACACGTCCCTGGATAGACTTCTCACCAAATTTCGGGAGGTGGAGGATCTGGCAGTACAAGTGAGAAAATCTTCCGATTTGACCTGTGAGGAAAATTTTCTCCGGACGACTACGAGAGACGATAACGGCAGGTATGACGTAAGTCTTCCGTTTCGTGATCCCGAAAACGTAAAATCCGCCCTTGGTCACTCCAGATCCTCCGCTTTTTTGCAGTTTCTAAGAACCGAGCAACGCCTAAAGAGGGACAGTCAGCTGAAAACCAAATACGACTCCGTGATTCAAGAGTATCTCGACCTCCATCAAATGAAAGTAGTCCGTCCTACCCATAATTCTGCCAGTTATTACCTTCCGCATCATGCCGTGCTCAAGCCGGAAAGTACAACCACCAAGCTGCGTGTGGTTTTCAATGCCTCCAGCCCTTCAGGGAATGGGGTCAGTTTAAATGATATCCTTCATTATTAGAAAAGATTTACCGAATGCACCTACAACTGATAATGATACCACTTTTTTTTTAAATAATTGTATGCCTTACTTTTTGGATGAAATTAAGTACGAAACAAGAAAGAACGCTATAGTCGAGTGCCTCGACTATCAGATACCCGTTACTCAGCTAAAGGGACCAAAGGGAAATGGAAATAAGCAAGCAGCAAAGCAAGACTGAAATGCGCCACCTACCGGCGGTAGACAGATTTAAGCGTTATGGGCGTTAGGGTGGGCGTGGCAAATTTTTTTTTTGGTCAATCGATAGGTATTGACGAGACCGATACAGTTCAGTTAAAATTTTGTATCTAGCATGAAAATTGTGGGCGCCACAGGCTTGGGCGGTTTGTGGGCGTTAGAGTGGGCGTGGCATATTCGCGTATCAAAATTGCGCTGCGTACAAAGCTACAGAATCTAAATCTGAAATCCTGATTCTATATCTTTGATAGTTTCCGAGATATCCACGTTCATATTTACGATTTTTTGAAGTTTGGGGGCGGTTTGTGGGCGATAAAGTGGGCGTGGCAAACTTTTTTTTTAATCAATCGATAGGTATTGATGAGAACAATACATTTCAGTTAAAATTTTTATTCTAGCATCAAAACTGTAGGAGCCACAGTTTTGGGCGGTTTGTGGGCGTAAAAGTGGGCGTGGCACTCTATTGAAACAAACCTGCGCTGCGTAAGAAGCTCAGGAATCTGCACGCCAAATCTCAATAGCCTAGCTCTCATAGTTTCCAAGATCTCAGCGTTCATCCGGACAGACAGACGGACAGTTGGACAGACGGACAGACGGACATGGCTAGATCGACTCGGCTAGTGATCCTGATCAAGAATATATATACTTTATGGGGTCGGAAACGCTTCCTTCTGCCTGTTACATACTTTCCGACGAATCTAGTATACCCTTTTACTCTACGAGTAACGGGTATAATAAATGGATGTGAGTTTGATAGAACACGGTTTGTTGGTAAGGCTACTAGTGGTGTAAACCTACCAATGTTAACCCCAAATTGGGGTATGGCAGACAACACAGCTGGAATTTGAAATTGTCGGCTAACCGCGAAAAACAAAGATTTGCAATAATTGGATTTACATTAAATGGAAAACTTATAACAAGTTCACTTGAATTCTGAGTCATATCCATATGATAATCTGAATATCGATTTTAGTAAGAATCAGTATGCTCACCTTTATGAAATGTATACAAGATTTCAATCTAGTTACTATAATCGCGAGTGACAACCGTTTTTGACCCCAAATGAATTTAAATAGAATTAATAGGGGTTATATAAACGAATCACTGAAAACTGGTCCTATTGATGTGAGAATTTTAATAGAATTGAAGGCACCAAGTATATAACCGATTGGATCGGACTAGTACAACGAGTTGTTTAACATTAGAAAAATGTTGAAAGATACTGTTTCAATTGATGTTCAAGCTTTTTTGATAATAATAATAATTTTATTCTAAAGAATATTGTATTCGAAAATGATCCAAACTTGAATAAAAGTTTTTTAATAGAACCACCATATAATTTAACTTTGCTAAATACAAAATCTCAAAAGACTGTAATTTGGTTAGCCAATGCACATCACAAAATTTTTTGGAGCTGGGCCAGAAAGTTAATTTTTTGGCCAAAAATCTGTAATTTCTTTCCTGGGATAGTTAGAAGGATGCAGTTTTTTGCGTTTTCCTCCTGAAAGATTGAACTTTTCAACGAACTAAAAGTAAAATTTATAAGAATTTTATATGGTATAGATAATCCAAGCCAAAATCGGAAAATTTTACGTACTTTTCGGTTTTTTTTTTTTTTTTAAATAACTAGAAGACCCACTAAATCCATTTTCATACACGATTAAGTGTGAGAGAAAACAAATTAAAAAAAATTAAATCCAATATAAAATATTATGTCGTTTAAGATTAATGCACCGTTAAAAATTGCTTATTTCGGAGACTCCCACTTCAACGTTTATTTAATAATCGACCTAACAAAATTTTCTATTTTTTTCTTGTTATCTTTTTAGATTATTATAGTCAAATTATTATATACAAATTATTTGTAAAATATTGGTTTTTAATTTGTTTAATGTTAATTTGACATATTTTGAAGTCATCACAAAAGTATGCTTCATTTATTTATTTTTTTATTTATCTAAGTTCATAGTAAAGTTTACAAAACTAATACTAACATAGGGGGTAGTGCTAGCTACGAGGCCTTCGACTACGTATTTATGTAAGCTACATTTATATTTGTATAATATATTTTAATTCTCATCCGAAGGAAGTGCAAGAAATGCAGCATACCTTTATGCATACTTAAGTCCTCCCCTATGAATGACAGAAATTGTGAACATTTTTTTGAGACGAGCCAAAAAAGTTAATATTTCTCTTTTCGAAATATCGATATTTCATTCGACTGTTTAGTTTCAGAAATAAATGTAGCGGGAATGAATGAAAAAAGTAGATTTTAGATGTTAGGCAAACTAAAATCAAATATTGGCGCGCAAAACGTACATTAAAACCTGAAGGAAAAAAAAGGCATACCTTTGGGCATTCTAAGTAAAGCTCATCAAAATGGTTCGACTTCATATTAAGCCTTCAATTAAAACTAAAATTACTAACAACTAAGGCAAAACCAAATCGAGTCGGCGATGAGCGATATTAGTAAATTAATCAAATAATTTATTTTTAATGTAATGACTCCATTTGGGGATGGCAATTAAAAAGCACTTGAAAAGCAAAGTACTCATTTGCTAAAAAAAAGCAGTAAAATTCATCGAAAAAGTTTATTTTAGCAAACAAGTAAGACATACAAGCTATTTTATATTTTTTACTTGTTAAAAATAATGACTTCTAAAAGTTTTGTTAAGAAGTCGACCAGCTTCATCAGCATTTTTGACTTCTAGATTTTTTTTCATTTCTATCAATATTTTATGAATTTTTTACTTTAAAAATACGGTAAGAGAAAACTACTTGCCCAAATTCTTTGAAATTTTGGCATAAATTAGTTTCATGTATTATAAAAAGGACTCCATACTCGGTCTGGTCATTTTCTTAAAAAAAAAGTATTTTTGGCCAAAAATCGGATCGGCTGGCCCAGTGTGCGATGGAGAAAACAGTTTTCCACAAACTCGAAAGTATCTAAGGATAATTACAAGCGGAAAGCAAATTATTAGTAAAGGTGTGGAAAAGAAACGATTTCTTCAGACGTTTTTTGGGAATCGTCAGCTCATTAATATCGAGGAAATGGGCTGTCCGTCATTAAACACGTTTCCCTATTGTAAAACACACCTTAAGGGCGGGGTTTGTGCTTTTAAAATGTGCACACATTATTTTGACATTTTTTAAAAGTAGCTTCAAAACAATAAAATAATTTTTATACATCATTTTAAATTTAAGCCTAGATGTGTAAAGACCTACAAGAAAACAAAATTAACAAAATTAAATTTCATAAGGAAATTGACCAATTTATTGAACAATTTAAAGGACAGATAATTGGTCAACATTTTCAACACCTTCTTAACAAAAGAACAAGGAAGAACGCTATAGTCAAGTACCTCGACTATCACATACCCGTTACTCAGCTAAAGGGACCAAAGGGAAATGGAAATATGCAAGCAGCATATGCTCTGCGTTAGAAGCTCAGGAATCTGCATGCCAAATCTCAATAGCCTAGCTCTTATAGTTTCCGAGATCTCAGCGTTCATCCGGACGGACGGACAGACGGACAGACGGACATGGCTATATATATACATATATATATATACTTTATGGGGTCGGAAACGCTTCCTTCTGTCTGTTTCATACTTTATCGAGGTGGACATGATCTCATAACTACGAATTAGGGTGAACACTTTACAATTTGTAATCCTGAATTAACATCGAAAACCTGCGCCAGCCTCTTCTATGCAAGCCGCCGGAACGAAGCCAGAAAATTAATTTCAATACATAAAATAAGGGAGAACGCTATAGTCAAGTACCTCGACTATCAGATACCCGTTACTCAGCTTAAGGGACCAAAGGGAAATGTACATATGCAAGCACCTAAGCGAGATTGAAATGCGTCACCTACCGGCGGTAGACAGATTTAAGCGTTATGGGCGTTAGAGTGGGCGTTTTGTATCAATCTATAGGTATTGACGAGACCAATACATTTCAGTAACATTTTTTTATCTAGCATGCAAATTGTGGGCGCCACAGGCTTGGGCGGTTTGTGGGCGATAGAGTGGGCGTGGCATATTCGCGTAACAAACTTGCGCTGCGTATAAGGCTACGAAATCTAAATCTGAGATCCCAATTCCCTATATTTGATAGTTTCCGAGATATCCACGTTCATATTAACGATTTTTTGAAGTTTGTGGGCGGTTTATGGGCTTTAAAGTGGGCGTGGCAAACTTTTTTTTGGGTCAATGGTATTGATGTGAACAATACATATCAGTTAAAATTTTTATTCTAGCATCAAAACTGTAGGAGACACAGTTTTGGGCGGTTTGTGGGCGTTAGAGTGGGCGTGGCACGCTGCTGAAACAAACTTGCGCTGCGTAAAAAACTCAGGAATCTGCACGCTATATCTCAATAGCCTAGCTCTTATAGTTTCCGAGATCTCCGTGTTCATACGGACGGACGGATAGACGGACATGGCTAGATCGACTCGACTAGTGATCCTGATCAAGAATATACATACTTTATGGGGTCGGAAACGCATCCTTCTGCCTGTTACATACTTTCCGACGAATCTAGTATACCCTTTTACTCTACGAGCAACGGGTATAAATACACTTTACTCGTATTTCTCTTGGATGCGCGAACGATCTAAAATAAACTTTGTAACCAGTACCGAATTCATCGCACTTCCTTGAATGCTTTACAATAACACATTTTTCCACTTAGCTTCTCGGCTTGCATTATCTCTTTTAACCCGATCGACTTGCTATTTTCTTTTAATTTGTTAAATATAACTATCGCTTAACATGGCGTTTTTTTTAGGGTTTACATAAGTTTGATTTCATTGATTTTCTTTTCACATTATTTCTTAGATTCGGTTTCTCAAAGCACGTTGATTGTATTACGGGGTTAGGACTGATCTAATACGAGGCAGAGTTTTTTATCTCAATTAAGGTTAAACCCAATTAACCAGTGTGCCAAGCTTGATCAAGACCGTTCACACACGCTGCGCTTGTACAGCGTAAACGGGTTTAAGTCCTCGGAAATCTCCCAGACGAATACGCGCACCCCTTAAAACTTGGCTGGTGTACGGATGCGCGGCGTGTTGGGCATCGGAACAGGTGATATAGTTGAATTAAACTGCCATCTGGTCTTTAAGGCCGCTCTACAAGACCGCACTCCGGGTACGATACACTTGGCCAGTAGACAGGGGTATTTCCGGGGGCTAATATCTCCAAATCATCTCTCGCGGGCCAACCTGACGATTCCGCATTTAAATAAATTACAGGTATGGCAAAATGTGGGTCTCAAAAAAACAATGCCTGACGATTGTGCCCCGCGATCTGATTTTGGCCTTTGTGAGGTGGTAAATCCTCCAGTAAATTGGCCGAATCAAAAGGCTGCGCCTTTGGCGACAACTTGTGGAAGGAGTGACAGTGGTTTTCACCAGGAATTTTAAGATACCTGTAGTGAAATTTTGTTGGAGGTTAAACACGCACCAATTTCTAGCCAAATGCAATTGTACTTACTTTAAAATTTCTTCGATGGCTGTCTTTTATTATGGCAGAGTCCTGGATGTCACTCAAAAATATATATTTCGGGCTTTAAGCTTTTTCATACCTAGAAATTTTGAGCTGCTGGCACGTACGTCTCTCTCTCTCTCTCATCAAATGGATACCGGCGAGGCTTTTTATACCCGTTACTCGTAGAGTAAAAGGGTATACTAGATTCGTCGGAAAGTATGTAACAGGCAGAAGGACGCGTTTCCGACCCCATAAAGTATATATATTCTTGATCAGGATCACTAGCCGAGTCGATCTAGCCATGTCCGTCTGTCCGTCTGTCTGTCCGTCGGGATGAACGCTAAGATCTCGAAAACTATAAAAGCTAGGCTATTGAGATTAGGCGTGCAGATTCCTGAGCTTCTTACGCAGCGCAAGTTTGTTTCAGCAGAGTGCCACGCCCACTCTAACGCCCACAAACCGCCCAAAACTGTGGCTCCTACAGCTTTCATGCTAGAATAAAAATTTTAACTGAAATGTATTGTTCTCATCAATACCTATCGATTTACCCAAAAAAAAGTTTGCCACGCCCACTTTAACGCCCACAAACCGCCCACAAACTTCAAAAAATCGTAAATATGAACGCGGATATCTCGGAAAATATCAAAGATAGAGAAACGGGATTTCAGATTTAGATTCCGTAGGCTTGAGCGCAGCGCAAGTTTGTTACGCGATTATGCCACGCCCACTCTAACGCCCACAAACCGCCCAAGCCTGTGGCGCCCTCAGTATTCATGCTAGATAACAAATTTTAACTGAAATGTATTGGTCTTGTCAATACCTATCGATTGATCAAAAAAAAACTTTGCCACGCCCACTCTAACGCCCACAACGCTTAAATCTGCCTACCGCCGGTAGGTGGCGCATTTCAATCTCGCTTTGCTGCTTGCATGTCTCAATTTTCCTTTGGTCCCTTTAGCTGAGTAACTGGTATCTGATAGTCGAGGTACTCGAATATAGCGTTCTTCCTTGTTCTTTCTTTATTGGACGTTGATGCACTATGGTCAGTACAAACAAATTGCCCTTACGACACCAAGCAATGTTTGTTACGCGCGGAGCCCTAAACCGATTTGAGCAAGTAAACTAAATCGCGGTCATGGAAAAGACGACATAACAATAAACAGTTTAAAATACACGCTCACATAGAATGTTTAGAAACTTAGAAATTTACACATTATTGGTAGGTGGAAAATACATAAGTTTGTCGTAATTAGTTGCATTACGGCTATTAAACAGTAAGACGTAACACAGTGCATTGTAATCGTCACAAAGAACACGAAAAGGATCATGAAGGGCATAATTGGATCTACAAAATGGCAGGGACAACTGACGAAAACAACGAACTGTTCTACAGGGTACATTCTAGTGGAGGGAACTAAGAAGGAAGGGAGAGTAGACATCACCATTAAATAATTTATGGAAAAACATAACTCCATGACACTTTCTACGATGGTTCAGGGCAGGTAAGTCCAGAAGGCGCAACCTCGCATGATAACAGGGCAATCGACTTCCTGTGTGCCAGTTTAAACCTCTCAAAGCAAATAAAAGGAATTGTTTTTGAACGGACTCCAGCATATTTTGGTAACAGCTAATTTGAGGTGACCATATACACGAACAATATTCCATAGACGGACGAACAAAAGAAACATACAAAAGCTTTGTTTTGTATGGATCATCAAACTCCCTTGACCAACGCTTCATAAACGCCAGGAAAGTTCTGGCTTTGTTAGCTATAGTAGATATATGGTCTTTAAAACTAAGTTTATGGTCAAATAAAATGCCCAGTTCCTGAACAGAAAAAATACGTTCAAGGACGATATTTTCGATAGAATAAGAATACAGAGATGGATAACGATAAAAGGTCATAAAGTTACTTTTAGAATAGTTCAAATCTAATATGTTAATCATGCACAACGTATAAAAACAATCAAGATCTAATTAAAGGTCATTACATGAATTAGGTAAACACATGGACAAACATAGCTTGACATCATCTGCATACATTAAAACCGTTGATGATTTTATGACATAAGGCACTCCAGAAGTAACATTAATTATTTTCGAAATTTTATTATTAAAACAAACCATTTGAGTTATATTAGAAAGGTAGGAAAATATCCACTCTAGTAGAAGAAAACCTAAAAGGGACAATTTATAAATAAGAAGCCTATGGTTCACTGAATCGAAAGCTTTAGAGACATCGGTATTAGTCACATCGGTTTGATGATCAGAAAACCTCTAGTAAATAAAGACGTAAATTCAAGTAGGTTTGTAGAAGTAGAGCGACATCTAGTGAAACTATGCTGACAAGGTGAAATAATAGACCGGCAATGATGCTGCAACTGACAGGTAATATTCTTTTCGAAAAGTTTAGGAATAGAACTGAGTTCAGCAATGCCACGATAATTTGAGATATCGGACTTGTTCACTTTTTTAAACAATGGAATAATAAAGGATTCCTTCCATAAGGATGGAAATCTACATTGACTTAGGGACAGATTAAATATCAATGTGAAGGGAAGAGCAAGATAGGTTGAACAATTCCTGAGTATACAACTTGGTAAACTGAGAGTATTAAGACTCTGAAGAACATCAGATACATTAATCACTGGCTTGAAGATAGAGTTCAAATGAGGTAGTGGGTATGGATAATCCTTATAAATGACACTGTTGCATTTCGTATATGTCGATTGAAAAAAGTCTGCGAATAAGTTGGAAATATCATTATCATCAGATGCTACATTATTATTGCGAAATAGAGAAGGAGGGAAGCAGTTAGATTTCCGTTTAAGATGGACGAAAGTAAAAAAGCTTGGTATTATTTTTGAAATCACGCTTACAACGAGACGGGTAATTTTTGTAACAATCAGAATTGTACTGGACAAATTCCACGTTAGCTGAACTATATTTGGTGAAGTCTGTCTGCAAGCCGGATATTTTGAACCGATTAAATAGTATGGTTTTTTATTCTTTAGATAAGATAGTTGACGGGTAAACCAAGGAGAGCTGTAAGAATTCTTTAAGGAGGAAAGAGGGACATGTTCATCAAATAGACGGTAAAGGACCTCATAAAAGTACCTAACTGCATCATCAACAGGAAGGTCAACTAGATATGACCAGCTTAATGTCGATAAAGATTCCACTAGTCTGCCGTTATCAGTCCTCCTAAATCACAAACTAGGCTCTACATTTATGCAGTCCTAGGATTACTAAAAAATCCATTAATAAAGGGTAGGATAATAACAATCTTCAGGTAAAGATAGTGGCGAAATACGACTAATTTCAGCATCGCTACTATCAAAAACAAAGATTAAGTCAAGAAGACGACCAATATGATTTGGAATCCTGTTAACTTGCTGCAAAGATAGTTCAACAAGACCATCAATAAAATCTTGTTGCATCCTAGGAATCATTGCCAATGAGTCCTTTCTCTCCGACCAAGAAATATTGGGAAGAATAAAGTCACCAAGCACAATAAGTTAGTCAGTTTCAGCAATCACAAGGAGATAGAATGTATGGCGAACAGGTGCAATAGATACACGTTCAATTCAGAGCCAGGGGATATATAGGTTCAGGTTAGAAAAATGTTACTTTTTGGGAAAGATAATTTTACGAAAAATAAATTCAATACCTGATGATTCAGAAATCAACAAACTTAGAAGTTAAATTGGATTTGACTCCAATAAGAACGCCTCCACCTCGACGGGTCTGACGATCCTTCCGATAAACAAAAAAGTTATTAGACAAAATCTCACTTTCGTGTACGGATGGGTTAAGCCAGGTCTCAGTAAGTACAATAACATTGACTTCAAAAATTGAACTATTTTAATAAAGCGTAGAGAGTTTACTAAGAAGCCCCCGAACATTCTGATAGCGAATTAGGAAATTTAGTTTTTTCAATTTAAATCAGAGCTGGGCGCCGACAAAGAAATCATGGAAATTGTGCTATTTTTTTCACATATTCATGCACAATTATATCAGCAGGCCAAAAATTAAATTAAATTTGGTGATGTCAATACCATTTTGATTGGGAAGGGAGAGGTTTGTGACAATATGATGCATCACGTCACTTACCGTTAGTGCTGAGTTCAACCTAGACACAAAAATAGATTTCCTGGGTACCATGACAGTAAGTGGAACCGGAGAAGAGAGAGCCGGGCTATGGGTGATCTTCCTAGGGATCATGCTAGTAAGTGGAACAGGAGGAGGTGCAAGGGTATTATCTAAGGGCAGAACAAGGTGCGGCAGAGCCCCCGAAGTGGCAACAGCCGTTGAACGGTTAGTAAGCCTTAATGACTCAGGCAAAACTACAGTCCCCGAATTTGGTAGCGATTGCACCGTGGCGTCATTCGTTGATGACTCGATCCCGTTGGAATCATCCTCATTGCACGACACATAGCTTGCGGTGGGGCTGGGAAGAGAGAGGTTGGTCGAGAGATCATGTAAAGAGATATTAGGCAGTGTAGGACTACGATTTATATTTAGTGATGATTGACTTAGAAGAACCCGAGCTTTAAAGTTGAAGTCGCAGACATTAAATCGACTTAATAAGTCCGTAAATCCAGCACGTAAAGCCTGGAGCTCCAGCTCTGTTTGCCTCATAAATGCTGTAATATTAATTTTGATATGTAGGCATGTAGCGCACGTCCAGGCCAGGTTAGCATTAGATCTAGTGCGATCAGCAATTTGTGCCGCACTATGCCCAAAGTCCGCACGTTTAGCGTGCGCAATATTCTTACACAACCAGCAATTAACAATTTGCTGTAGAGAAGTGATTTTGCCAACAAATTGGCAACCAACAACACAGCAGGCAGACATTGTTTACAAGTTGAAGTAAGTTGAATGTAGAATGTACAAAAAGTTCATAGAAAGCTTTAGATGAGTGTCAACAAACAGCTATGTAGCTTTGCAAAACGCAGAGGAAAGAAAAGAAAAGAGCTCGATAAGACCAATTCAGCAAAGACCCGTTAACTCGAAAATTTTCTTCGAGCTCGGGCTTTTACAAACGATGGACCAAAAGATGGCCTTTTGCCCTTCAGCGTAGGAACATCTATTGAGCGCAAATTATAAAGTTTTTCGATCCGATCGTGAGCTTTCTGCATTTGCTTAGTCGCTTCCTGTCGGATTATCTCAGACGAATCTTGCCTCTTAAACATCAAAGAACGATCATCTAGCATGTTCAGTCTCCTTAGCAAGGAAAAAGTAGAACCGGAAGTTACCATATGCTGGCCGAAAGCCTATAGGACGGCGTGGTACCGATACTAGCATGGATCGAGGATCTCAAGGCACAACATATCCTATTCAAATACTCATCCCAGTCTTTGTGATCTGGACGAAGGTAAGTTCGAACCTCTGAAATTACAGATTGACTCGCTCAGAGGCGTTAGCTTGAGGCGAATCAACAGCCGTCAGCACGTGTGAAACCTCATACGCCTTCATCAGTTTCTGAAACGCTTCAGAACGGAACTGGGATTCGTCGTCTGATACGACAGTTTCCGGGACACCGAAAGTCATGAAAAGCTCGCCCTCGAGGTACTTAATAACAACACTAGCATTAATATTCTGCACAGGTTTTAGAAATACAAACTTAGAAAAATGATCTAGGACTATGAAAATCCGGATATTCCCGCTTATCGAACGTGGGTAAGATCCAAGAAAATCGATGAAAATTCGTTGAAAGAGTCACACGGTTTCTGGCGCTTCTCCTAGCGGTGGTCTGAGAACATGATTCGGTGGTTTAGTCGACTTAGATGTCTCACAGGCATTAACGTATGCTTTCACGTCAGACACGAGGAGAGGCCAAAAATAATACCTCCTAACGCGCTCGACTTGTTCTCCAGGTTAATATTCTGCTTTTTTAAACAAATACCCGTCCTCCGTTTTAAGATCAGGGAAATATTCTTTCTTCCCTTCAACCTTGGCTACTATATCTTTGTAAGCAGGATATTTAAAGTGGTTTGAATTCATATCGTCTAAGAAACCTTCCCACAAATCTACTGCCGCGACTTCGTCCTCGTTAACGCGGGACAAGGAATCAGGAACCACGTACTATGGTCAGTACAAACAAATTGCCCTTACGACACCAAGCAATGTTTGTTACGCGCGGAGCCCTAAACCGATTTGAGCAAGTAAACTAAATCGCGGTCATGGAAAAGACGACATAACAATAAACAGTTTAAAATACACGCTCACATAGAATGTTTAGAAACTTAGAAGTTTACACATTATTGGTAGACAGAAAATACATAAATTTGTCGTAATTAGTTGCATTACGGCTATTAAACAGTAAGACGTAACACAGTGCATTGTAATCGTCACAAAGAACACGAAAAGGATCATGAAGGGCATAATTGGATCTACAAAATGGCAGGGACAACTGAAGAAAACGACGAACTGTTCTACAGGGTACATTCTAGTGGAGGGAACTAAGAAGGAAGGGAGAGTAGACATCACCATTAAATAATTTATGGAAAAACATAACTCCATGACACTTTCTACGATGGTTCAGGGTAGGTAAGTCCAGAAGGCGCAACCTCGCATGATAACAGGGCAATCGACTTCCTGTGTGCCAGTTTAAACCTCTCAAAGCAAATAAAAGGAATTGTTTTTGAACGGACTCCAGCATATTTTGGTAACAGCTAATTTGAGGTGACCATATACACGAACAATATTCCATAGACGGACGAACAAAAGAAACATACAAAAGCTTTGTTTTGTATGGATCATCAAACTCCCTTGACCAACGCTTCATAAACGCCAGGAAAGTTCTGGCTTTGTTAGCTATAGTAGATATATGGTCTTTAAAACTAAGTTTATGGTCAAATAAAACGCCCAGTTCCTGAACAGAAAAAATACGTTCAAGGACGATATTTTCGATAGAATAAGAATACAGAGATGGATAACGATAAAAGGTCATAAAGTTACTTTTAGAATAGTTCAAATCTAATATGTTAATCATGCACAACGTATAAAAACAATCAAGATCTAATTAAAGGTCATTACATGAATTAGGTAAACACATGGACAAACATAGCTTGACATCATCTGCATACATTAAAACCGTTGATGATTTTATGACATAAGGCACTCCAGAAGTAACATTAATTATTTTCGAAATTTTATTATTAAAACAAACCATTTGAGTTTTATTAGAAAGGTAGGAAAATATCCACTCTAGTAGAAGAAAACCTAAAAGGGACAATTTATAAATAAGAAGCCTATGGTTCACTGAATCGAAAGCTTTAGAGACATCGGTATTAGTCACATCGGTTTGATGATCAGAAAACCTCTAGTAAATAAAAACGTAAATTCAAGTAGGTTTGTAGAAGTAGAGCGACATCTAGTGAAACTATGCTGACAAGGTGAAATAATAGACCGGCAATGATGCTGCAACTGACAGGTAATATTCTTTTCGAAAAGTTTAGGAATAGAACTGAGTTCAGCAATACCACGATAATTTGAGATATCGGACTTGTTCACTTTTTTAAACAATGGAATAATAAAGGATTCCTTCCATAAGGATGGAAATCTACATTGACTTAGAGACAGATTAAATATCAATGTGAAGGGAAGAGCAAGATAGGTTGAACAATTCCTGAGTATACAACTTGGTAAACTGAGAGTATTAAGACTCTGAAGAACATCAGATACATTAATCACTGGCTTGAAGATAGAGTTCAAATGAGGTAGTGGGTATGGATAATCCTTATAAATGACACTGTTGCATTTCGTATATGTCGATTGAAAAAAGTCTGCGAATAAGTTGGAAATATCATTATCATCAGATGCTACATTATTATTGCGAAATAGAGAAGGAGGGAAGCAGTTAGATTTCCGTTTAAGATGGACGAAAGTAAAAAAGCTTGGTATTATTTTTGAAATCACGCTTACAACGAGACGGGTAATTTTTGTAACAATCAGAATTGTACTGGACAAATTCCACCTTAGCTGAACTATATTTGGTGAAGTCTGTCTGCAAGCCGGATATTTTGAACCGATTAAATAGTTTGGTTTTTTATTCTTTAGATAAGATAGTTGACGGGTAAACCAAGGAGAGCTGTAAGAATTCTTTAAGGAGGAAAGAGGGACATGTTCATCAAATAGACGGTAAATGACCTCTTAAAAGTACCTAACTGCATCATCAACAGGAAGGTCAACTAGATAGGACCAGCTTACTGTCGATAAAGATTCCACTAGTCTGCCGTAATCAGTCCTCCTAAATCACAAACTAGGCTCTACATTTATGCAGTCCTAGGATTACTAAAAAATCCATTAATAAAGGGTAGGATAATAACAATCTTCAGGTAAAGATAGTGGCGAAATACGACTAATTTCAGCATCGCTACTATCAAAAACAAAGATTAAGTCAAGAAGACGACCAATATGATTTGGAATCCTGTTAACTTGCTGCAAAGATAGTTCAACAAGACCATCAATAAAATCTTGTTGCATCCTAGGAATCATTGCCAATGAGTCCTTTCTCTCCAACCAAGAAATATTGGGAAGAATAAAGTCACCAAGCACAATAAGTTAGTCAGTTTCAGCAATCACAAGGAGATAGAATGTATGGCGAACAGGTGCAATAGATACACGTTCAATTCAGAGCCAGGGGATATATAGGTTCAGGTTAGAAAAATGTTACTTTTTGGGAAAGATAATTTTACGAAAAATAAATTCAATACCTGATGATTCAGAAATCAACAAACTTAGAAGTTAAATTGGATTTGACTCCAATAAGAACGCCTCCACCTCGGCGGGTCTGACGATCCTTCCGATAAACAAAAAAGTTATTAGACAAAATCTCACTTTCGTGTACGGATGGGTTAAGCCAGGTCTCAGTAAGTACAATAACATTGGCTTCAAAAATTGAACTATTTTAATAAAGCGTAGAGAGTTTACTAAGAAGCCCCCGAACATTCTGATAGTGAATTAGGAAATGTAGTTTTTCAATTTAAATCAGAGCTGGGCGCCGACAAAGAAGTCATGGAAAGGGTGCTATTTTTTTCACATATTCATGCACAGTTATATCAGCAGGCCAAAAATTAAATTAAATTTGGTGATGTCAATACCATTTTGATTGGGAAGGGAGAGTTTTGTGACAATATGATGCATCACGTCACTTACCGTTAGTGCTGAGTTCAACCTAGACACAAAAATAGATTTCCTAGGTACCATGACAGTAAGTCGTACCGGAGAAGAGAGAGCTGGGCTATGGGTGATCTTCCTAGGGATCATGCTAGTAAGTGAAACAGGAGGAGGTGCAAGGGTATTATCTAAGGGCAGAACAAGGTGCGGCAGAGCCCCCGAAGTGGCAACAGCCGTTGAACGGTTAGTAAGCCGTAATGACTCAGGCAAAACTACAGTCCCCGAATTTGGTAGCGATTGCACCGTGGCGTCATTCGTTGATGACTCGATCCCGTTGGAATCATCCTCATTGCACGACACATAGCTTGCGGTGGGGCTGGGAAGAGAGAGGTTGGTCGAGAGATCATGTAAAGAGATATTAGGCAGTGTAGGACTACGATTTATATTTAGTGATGATTGACTTAGAAGAACCCGAGCTTTAAAGTTGAAGTCGCAGACATTAAATCGACTTAATAAGTCCGTAAATCCAGCACGTAAAGCCTGGAGCTCCAGCTCTGTTTGCCTCATAAATGCTGTAATATTAATTTTGATATGTAGGCATGTAGCGCACGTCCAGGCCAGGTTAGCATTAGATCTAGTGCGATCAGCAATTTGTGCCGCACTATGCCCAAAGTCTGCACGTTTAGCGTGCGCAATATTCTTACACAACCAGCAATTAACAATTTGCTGTAGAGAAGTGATTTTGCCAACAAATTGGCAACCAACAACACAGCAGGCAGACATTGTTTACAAGTTGAAGTAAGTTGAATGTAGAATGTACAAAAAGTTCATAGAAAGCTTTAGATGAGTGTCAACAAACAGCTATGTAGCTTTGCAAAACGCAGAGGAAAGAAAAGAAAAGAGCTCGATAAGACCAATTCAGCAAAGACCCGTTAACTCGAAAATTTTCTTCGAGCTCGGGCTTTTACAAGCGATGGACCAAAAGATGGCCTTTTGCCCTTCAGCGTAGGAACATCTATTGAGCGCAAATTATAAAGTTTTTCGATCCGATCGTGAGCTTTCTGCATTTGCTTAGTCGCTTCCTGTCGGATTATCTCAGACGAATCTTGCCTCTTAAACATCAAAGAACGATCATCTAGCATGTTCAGTCTCCTTAGCAAGGAAAAAGTAGAACCGGAAGTTACCATATGCTGGCCGAAAGCCTATAGGACGGCGTGGTACCGATACTAGCATGGATCGAGGATCTCAAGGCACAACATATCCTATTCAAATACTCATCCCAGTCTTTGTGATCTGGACGAAGGTAAGTTCGAACCTCTGAAATTACAGATTGACTCGCTCAGAGGCGTTAGCTTGAGGCGAATCAACAGCCGTCAGCACGTGTGAAACCTCATACGCCTTCATCAGTTTCTGAAACGCTTCAGAACGGAACTGGGATTCGTCGTCTGATACGACAGTTTCCGGGACACCGAAAGTCATGAAAAGCTCGCCCTCGAGGTACTTAATAACAACACTAGCATTAATATTCTGCACAGGTTTTAGAAATACAAACTTAGAAAAATGATCTAGGACTATGAAAATCCGGATATTCCCGCTTATCGAACGTGGGTAAGATCCAAGAAAATCGATGAAAATTCGTTGAAAGAGTCACACGGTTTCTGGCGCTTCTCCTAGCGGTGGTCTGAGAACATGATTCGGTGGTTTAGTCGACTTAGATGTCTCACAGGCATTAACGTATGCTTTCACGTCAGACACGAGGAGAGGCCAAAAATAATACCTCCTAACGCGCTCGACTTGTTCTCCAGGTTAATATTCTGCTTTTTTAAACAAATACCCGTCCTCCGTTTTAAGATCAGGGAAATATTCTTTCTTCCCTTCAACCTTGGCTACTATATCTTTGTAAGCAGGATATTTAAAGTGGTTTGAATTCATATCGTCTAAGAAACCTTCCCACAAATCTACTGCCGCGACTTCGTCCTCGTTAACGCGGGACAAGGAATCAGGAACCACGTACTATGGTCAGTACAAACAAATTGCCCTTACGACACCAAGCAATGTTTGTTACGCGCGGAGCCCTAAACCGATTTGAGCAAGTAAACTAAATCGCGGTCATGGAAAAGACGACATAACAATAAACAGTTTAAAATACACGCTCACATAGAATGTTTAGAAACTTAGAAGTTTACACATTATTGGTAGACAGAAAATACATAAATTTGTCGTAATTAGTTGCATTACGGCTATTAAACAGTAAGACGTAACACAGTGCATTGTAATCGTCACAAAGAACACGAAAAGGATCATGAAGGGCATAATTGGATCTACAAAATGGCAGGGACAACTGAAGAAAACGACGAACTGTTCTACAGGGTACATTCTAGTGGAGGGAACTAAGAAGGAAGGGAGAGTAGACATCACCATTAAATAATTTATGGAAAAACATAACTCCATGACACTTTCTACGATGGTTCAGGGTAGGTAAGTCCAGAAGGCGCAACCTCGCATGATAACAGGGCAATCGACTTCCTGTGTGCCAGTTTAAACCTCTCAAAGCAAATAAAAGGAATTGTTTTTGAACGGACTCCAGCATATTTTGGTAACAGCTAATTTGAGGTGACCATATACACGAACAATATTCCATAGACGGACGAACAAAAGAAACATACAAAAGCTTTGTTTTGTATGGATCATCAAACTCCCTTGACCAACGCTTCATAAACGCCAGGAAAGTTCTGGCTTTGTTAGCTATAGTAGATATATGGTCTTTAAAACTAAGTTTATGGTCAAATAAAACGCCCAGTTCCTGAACAGAAAAAATACGTTCAAGGACGATATTTTCGATAGAATAAGAATACAGAGATGGATAACGATAAAAGGTCATAAAGTTACTTTTAGAATAGTTCAAATCTAATATGTTAATCATGCACAACGTATAAAAACAATCAAGATCTAATTAAAGGTCATTACATGAATTAGGTAAACACATGGACAAACATAGCTTGACATCATCTGCATACATTAAAACCGTTGATGATTTTATGACATAAGGCACTCCAGAAGTAACATTAATTATTTTCGAAATTTTATTATTAAAACAAACCATTTGAGTTTTATTAGAAAGGTAGGAAAATATCCACTCTAGTAGAAGAAAACCTAAAAGGGACAATTTATAAATAAGAAGCCTATGGTTCACTGAATCGAAAGCTTTAGAGACATCGGTATTAGTCACATCGGTTTGATGATCAGAAAACCTCTAGTAAATAAAAACGTAAATTCAAGTAGGTTTGTAGAAGTAGAGCGACATCTAGTGAAACTATGCTGACAAGGTGAAATAATAGACCGGCAATGATGCTGCAACTGACAGGTAATATTCTTTTCGAAAAGTTTAGGAATAGAACTGAGTTCAGCAATACCACGATAATTTGAGATATCGGACTTGTTCACTTTTTTAAACAATGGAATAATAAAGGATTCCTTCCATAAGGATGGAAATCTACATTGACTTAGAGACAGATTAAATATCAATGTGAAGGGAAGAGCAAGATAGGTTGAACAATTCCTGAGTATACAACTTGGTAAACTGAGAGTATTAAGACTCTGAAGAACATCAGATACATTAATCACTGGCTTGAAGATAGAGTTCAAATGAGGTAGTGGGTATGGATAATCCTTATAAATGACACTGTTGCATTTCGTATATGTCGATTGAAAAAAGTCTGCGAATAAGTTGGAAATATCATTATCATCAGATGCTACATTATTATTGCGAAATAGAGAAGGAGGGAAGCAGTTAGATTTCCGTTTAAGATGGACGAAAGTAAAAAAGCTTGGTATTATTTTTGAAATCACGCTTACAACGAGACGGGTAATTTTTGTAACAATCAGAATTGTACTGGACAAATTCCACCTTAGCTGAACTATATTTGGTGAAGTCTGTCTGCAAGCCGGATATTTTGAACCGATTAAATAGTTTGGTTTTTTATTCTTTAGATAAGATAGTTGACGGGTAAACCAAGGAGAGCTGTAAGAATTCTTTAAGGAGGAAAGAGGGACATGTTCATCAAATAGACGGTAAATGACCTCTTAAAAGTACCTAACTGCATCATCAACAGGAAGGTCAACTAGATAGGACCAGCTTACTGTCGATAAAGATTCCACTAGTCTGCCGTAATCAGTCCTCCTAAATCACAAACTAGGCTCTACATTTATGCAGTCCTAGGATTACTAAAAAATCCATTAATAAAGGGTAGGATAATAACAATCTTCAGGTAAAGATAGTGGCGAAATACGACTAATTTCAGCATCGCTACTATCAAAAACAAAGATTAAGTCAAGAAGACGACCAATATGATTTGGAATCCTGTTAACTTGCTGCAAAGATAGTTCAACAAGACCATCAATAAAATCTTGTTGCATCCTAGGAATCATTGCCAATGAGTCCTTTCTCTCCAACCAAGAAATATTGGGAAGAATAAAGTCACCAAGCACAATAAGTTAGTCAGTTTCAGCAATCACAAGGAGATAGAATGTATGGCGAACAGGTGCAATAGATACACGTTCAATTCAGAGCCAGGGGATATATAGGTTCAGGTTAGAAAAATGTTACTTTTTGGGAAAGATAATTTTACGAAAAATAAATTCAATACCTGATGATTCAGAAATCAACAAACTTAGAAGTTAAATTGGATTTGACTCCAATAAGAACGCCTCCACCTCGGCGGGTCTGACGATCCTTCCGATAAACAAAAAAGTTATTAGACAAAATCTCACTTTCGTGTACGGATGGGTTAAGCCAGGTCTCAGTAAGTACAATAACATTGGCTTCAAAAATTGAACTATTTTAATAAAGCGTAGAGAGTTTACTAAGAAGCCCCCGAACATTCTGATAGTGAATTAGGAAATGTAGTTTTTCAATTTAAATCAGAGCTGGGCGCCGACAAAGAAGTCATGGAAAGGGTGCTATTTTTTTCACATATTCATGCACAGTTATATCAGCAGGCCAAAAATTAAATTAAATTTGGTGATGTCAATACCATTTTGATTGGGAAGGGAGAGTTTTGTGACAATATGATGCATCACGTCACTTACCGTTAGTGCTGAGTTCAACCTAGACACAAAAATAGATTTCCTAGGTACCATGACAGTAAGTCGTACCGGAGAAGAGAGAGCTGGGCTATGGGTGATCTTCCTAGGGATCATGCTAGTAAGTGAAACAGGAGGAGGTGCAAGGGTATTATCTAAGGGCAGAACAAGGTGCGGCAGAGCCCCCGAAGTGGCAACAGCCGTTGAACGGTTAGTAAGCCGTAATGACTCAGGCAAAACTACAGTCCCCGAATTTGGTAGCGATTGCACCGTGGCGTCATTCGTTGATGACTCGATCCCGTTGGAATCATCCTCATTGCACGACACATAGCTTGCGGTGGGGCTGGGAAGAGAGAGGTTGGTCGAGAGATCATGTAAAGAGATATTAGGCAGTGTAGGACTACGATTTATATTTAGTGATGATTGACTTAGAAGAACCCGAGCTTTAAAGTTGAAGTCGCAGACATTAAATCGACTTAATAAGTCCGTAAATCCAGCACGTAAAGCCTGGAGCTCCAGCTCTGTTTGCCTCATAAATGCTGTAATATTAATTTTGATATGTAGGCATGTAGCGCACGTCCAGGCCAGGTTAGCATTAGATCTAGTGCGATCAGCAATTTGTGCCGCACTATGCCCAAAGTCTGCACGTTTAGCGTGCGCAATATTCTTACACAACCAGCAATTAACAATTTGCTGTAGAGAAGTGATTTTGCCAACAAATTGGCAACCAACAACACAGCAGGCAGACATTGTTTACAAGTTGAAGTAAGTTGAATGTAGAATGTACAAAAAGTTCATAGAAAGCTTTAGATGAGTGTCAACAAACAGCTATGTAGCTTTGCAAAACGCAGAGGAAAGAAAAGAAAAGAGCTCGATAAGACCAATTCAGCAAAGACCCGTTAACTCGAAAATTTTCTTCGAGCTCGGGCTTTTACAAGCGATGGACCAAAAGATGGCGTTATGGCGTTATATTTGCTAGAAATTGCGTAGAAATACCTTTTGCCCTTCAGCGTAGGAACATCTATTGAGCGCAAATTATAAAGTTTTTCGATTCGATCGTGAGCTTTCTGCATTTGCTTAGTCGCTTCCTGTCGGATTATCTCAGACGAATCTTGCCTCTTAAACATCAAAGAACGATCATCTAGCATGTTCAGTCTCCTTAGCAAGGAAAAAGTAGAACCGGAAGTTACCATATGCTGGCCGAAAGCCTATAGGACGGCGTGGTACCGATACTAGCATGGATCGAGGATCTCAAGGCACAACATATCCTATTCAAATACTCATCCCAGTCTTTGTGATCTGGACGAAGGTAAGATCGAATCTCTGAAATTACAGAGCGATTGACTCGCTCAGAGGCGTTAGCTTGAGGCGAATCAACAGCCGTCAGCACGTGTGAAACCTCATACGTCTTCATCAGTTTCTGAAACGCTTCAGAACGGAACTGGAATTCGTCGTCTGATACGGCAGTTTCCGGGACACCGAAAGTCATGAAGAGCTCGCCCTCGAGGTACTTAATAACAACACTAGCATTAATATTCTGCACAGGTTTTAGAAATACAAACTTAGAAAAATGATCTAGGACTATGAAAATCCCGATATTCCCGCTTATCGAACGTGGGTAAGATCCAAGAAAATCGATGAAAATTCGTTGAAAGAGTCACACGGTTTCTGGCGCTTCTCCTAGCGGTGGTCTGAGAACATGATTCGGTGGTTTAGTCGACTTAGATGTCTCACAGGCATTAACGTATGCTTTCACGTCAGACACGAGGAGAGGCCAAAAATAATACCTCCTAACGCGCTCGACTTGTTCTCCAGGTTAATATTCTGCTTTTCTAAACAAATACCCGTCCTCCGTTTTAAGATCAGGGAAATATTCTTTCTTCCCTTCAACCTTGGCTACTATATCTTTGTAAGCAGGATATTTAAAGTGGTTTGAATTCATATCGTCTAAGAAACCTTCCCACAAATCTACTGCCGCGACTTCGTCCTCGTTAAAGCGGGACAAGGAATCAGGGACCACGTTCATTGTACCCTTACGATGCTCAATTTTAAATCGATATCCTTGCAAGTCAATCGCCCATCGAGCTAAATGAGAACTGAGATCATGGTTAGACATAAGCCATTTATGCAAGACGTGGTCAGTTATGATCGTGATATCATGTCCTTCCACGTAAGCTCTAAAATTCTTCAAGGCTACTATTGCTGCCAGACACTCCTGCTCGGTCACGATATAGTTTCTTTGAGATCGATTTAGTTTTTCGAGATAAAGGCTAAAGGGCGTTCATCTCCTTCCGGAGACACATGTACTTACAAAGCACCGACACTAGACTTGCTAGCATCGCTATGGATAGCAAATGGTTTAGAAAAGTCCGGGCTACATAACACCGGAGCTTCGCTAAGACGAGCTTTCAAGATTACAAAGGCTTCCAGTGCTTCTGGAGTTAGACCAAACCTTCGTTTGGTTGTCCTTGTCAGTTAAAGGAGAAGCGCGTGATGCAAAATTCGGAACGAATTAGCGGTACCAGCCACATAAGCCCATAAAACTTCTCAAGCCTCGCAGGGTTTTTGGGACGAGAAACTCGGTGATTGCTTTCACCATGCACTTTCCGACTCTTCAATAACCCCTAATTGCAACGTTCTGTCTATTTCTGCATACATACTCTTCTCAACGGTAGGTGAGACGGGGAAATGACGCTGTTTAACTGGCTTAGCACTGCCCGCGCCAATAGAATGTGTAATTAAACTAGTCTGCCTAAGACCTTCCTGAGCGAATGAAGGAAACGCATTGATAACATTGACTAATTTTAACTTTTCTGCTCAGACAAGTCGTGTTGATCTACCTCGTCCTCGCCGCTGACTTTGCTAGACTCTTTAGATTCTAGGTCGGATATATGCAGACTTTTGAGTTTTTGCACACTTCGCACAATTCGTCTTGTAAGTGTTATCTGCTCCACAGCCGAAACAAAAAAGTCTTTTATCGGCTAAACAATCCTGGTAAATGTGGCCATCTTTGCGGCAATTCCACCATTTTAAGGTAAACGCGTCTACTTCTAACTCGTTTTTCGATTCAGAACCTTTTTGAGATTCAAATTCTGGAATCAGTTCTGATATTTCGCGTCTAAATGGGCTACCTTTACTATAACCGTGAGCGCGTTTTACGTCGTCGAGAAAAGCTTCGCGTCGTCGACAGTTTTCTCTTAACTCTGAGACTGTTGAAGTATCGACATTCAATAGCTCATGTCGTATTTCAGGCCTCAGAATACTCTTGAAAACTCAGACAAGTTTTTTCGAGTTCCATGGTATCTCTAGTTGATCGACTAAAATGCTTACCCTATCGTAAAAGCTATCGAAGGTTTCACTAGGCTTCTGCTTACTGTTTCGGATCAACTCCTCGATGTCAATATCATCCCTTTTCTGACGAAATTGCATTCGTAAGGCAGAACATAACCTATCCCAGCGGACTTCAGTTATCGATTTATGGTAAAGCCAATAAAGGACTGAGAAATTCCCATATAACGGTTGATGCGTTAGCTCCTCAACACTATAAATGAAGTTGTCTACTGAAACACCTGATTCCGAAAATTTAATTTCCATCCGTTTAAAGTATGAACGAACTTGTCGGGTCTACTTTGGATGTCGGACATGTTACTTCGGTGAGAACCAGGCGAACCTATGTTAGGCAGGACACGATGTCTGTTTTGACAACTGGCTCACTGTATTCCCCGTCTACTGGTGGAGGAGTTGCTGATCTTTCCTCGCCACTCACAGCGCAATTTGGCGGAGTTCTAATCAGTCTCTGTACACTTTCTTCTACTGAAGTCTGGATTAAATCGGTCATTTTCTCTGAAAGAAGCGAGAATAGCCTTCGCTCTATGGACACCATTGTGAATGTTTTTATTGTTTCCAAATGGGCCCGGGGTATTATCGCTAATTCCTTGTTAGCGACCTTTATATTGAGACTGAATTTGTAAACACTTTTCGACCCCTGGCCTGCAGGAAACTTTGCATACTGGACACAAGTCGCTTTTCTTGAAATGCGCATCAACACACTTCTTCGAGACGGCATATAGTTTCAAACAGTTCAGAGGCTGATTCAATTTCGGAATTGCATATAGGACAAATTGGCTTGGTGGCTTCTTGCGAGCCTTTTCCTGGGGATCGGTCTAACCCTATTTTTAGAATAGTAGTAGTAGTAATAATTAAATTTTAAGAAATACAAAATCCAAAGAGTATCCACCGTAGTGGATACAAAACTAAATTCTTCTCGATATATAAACCAATAAAATTAGTAAAACTGAACTTATTGCTTGATGTTCCCCGTATGGAAGGATAACTAAATTATTTTTTTTTGACGACGAAACTTTTTCGGAAAAATAATAAGAGACAAAGTAAGTGGACTTCTCGTTTTCTCTAGTAAAACTAAATACATGTAGGGAGGCGGTTAGATTTTCTAAAATGTATTTCGGACAGAGTATAGTTCGAGAACTAATACTGTTGTATTCCTGCTTCACTAATAAAAAATGTAATCGCTTTAAGGCTAAACGAAATTAAAATTTCAATAGGTCTTTCGTGGATAGTGTACCACTTGAAGTTGTACCTATTTTCCAAAACGCTTGAGTCTATAGAAACCTTTTAATTTACAGAGTGTGGTTAAGGCAAGGATGGAGTAAATCAGAAAGGGTCAGAAAATCTACTGTAGCTTGATACTTTCTAAATTTTACTCTCACTAAGTTTTCTAAACATCACTAACTAAGTAAAGGAAAAGCCTACCTCTGATTATTTATTTTGGCCAGAAAGAAAACTAATGTTCTTTGACTCTGTTCTCCAAAAGAATTAACGATCCAAGAAAGGTATTTTTTATAGTAAAGAAAGTAAAAGTTGAAATTAAAGAAGTATAGAAAAGAATTCGAATTTAATGAGCTACTACTGTACTCGCTAAAGGCCCTCACGTTGGGCGCCACCTTTCTTATAAATAATAATGAATTATCTCTGTAGCGTGTAACGACTGGATGCGGTAGAAGAAATCGAGAATCTGCAGTTGCGGGGCACGCTATAGGTTCCAGCTCTCGCTCGTCGGCTTTGGGGTGGAGGTCTTGTGCCTACAGATTCGCGTACGGACTGCACATTATTATCGCTAAGATTAGAATTAAGCGTGCTAGCGACAAGAGAGGAAAGTTAACTAAATCCGGAAGAGAACGATAAATAAACTCAGGAATAGGTATTACAGGGACAGAAAAGTTTTGGAGAAAGATAGCTATGCAAATCCAAGGATGGTATTGTGGTCGCTTATGGCCCTCCAAACCTATGATCACCACCTTAAAGCATGGCTTCGGTGACCCCTTTGATACCCTATGACCAAGAAATAATCAGCTTAGTTCAGTTTAATGTTATTTAGAGATCCATGGTTTTATTTCTGTTTGCCAAGCTAATTAATTTTCCGTAGATAGTGATACAAGCCACTCCTAATACTTATAAAAAAAACTTAGGTTATTTAGACAATAAGGTATAGGAAGATAGTATTCATATTATAACAAAGTGTATTCACTCGACAAAAATTTTAACTTAAAGAAATAGTTTTGCAATAGTTCTAGGTTTCCTGTATTATATTTGCTCTTAATACTTCTTCAAGGGACATTCTCTAAATTTATCAATTCGCGTATTCATTCAATTAGAGACTTTAAAAGTCAACAATCGGCGATTGTATTCTTATACCCGTTACTCGTAGAGTAAAAGGGTATACTAGATTCGTCGGAAAGTATGTAACAGGCAGAAGGAAGCGTTTCCGACCCCATAAAGTATATATATTCTTTATCAGGATCACTAGCCAAGTCGATTTAGCCATGTCCGTCTGTCCGTCCGTTCTTCTGTCCGTCCGTCCAGATGAACGCTGAGATCTCGGAAACTATAAGAGCTAGGCTATTAAGATTTTGCGTGCAGATTCCTGAGCTTCTTACGCAGCGCAAGTTTGTTTCAGCAGCGTACCACGCCCACTGTAACGTCCACAAACCGCCAAAAACTGTGGCTCATTCAGTTTTGATGCTAGAATAAAAATTTTAAAATTTTGCTCCTATCAATACCTATCGATTGACCCAAAAAAAAGTTTACCACGCCCAAACTATCAAAGATAGAGAATTGGGATCTCAGACTTAGATTTCTTAGACTAAAACGCAGCGCAAGTTTGTTACGCGAATTCTCCACGCCCACTCTAACGCCCATAACGCTTAAGTCTGTCAACCGCCGGTAGGTGGCGCATTTCAATCTCACTTTGCTGCTTGCATATCTCCATTTTCCATTGGTCCCTTTAGCTGAGTAACGGGTATCTGATAGTCGAGGTACTCGACAATAGCGTTCTTCCTTGTTTTTAATATCAAATGGGCCGGCGTAGTCCATCCCTGTGTACGCGAACGGACGGGAAAAAAACACCCGCTCTTTCGGAAAACTTCCCATCATCTGGACTTGCAATTTCTTTTTGTGAATAATGCAGACCTTGCAGGAGTTAACCACTGCCTTCACCAAGTTATTTATTCTCGGAACGCAGTATCTGGACCGGGTGAGACGCACCACTAACTGATTACCACCGTGTAATGAAATGAGAAGTGTGAATTTTACCAGAAGCCGCGAGAGTGCACATTCATACGGTAGGATTATAGGACGTCGTTCATCATACCGCAAACTGTCGGAGGCCGTTACGCGGCCGCATGCCCTGATTAGCCCTTTCTTGTCTAGAAAGGGGTTCAGGGAGAGAATCGAACTTGCCGCGGGCACAGGAAGCTTCTGCCTCAAGCAGCGGTATTCTTCAGAAAAGTATTGTCATGAGCTGTTCCGCGGCGGCAACGTCCTATGCCTCTAGACGAACCCCGGAAAGCGGTGATTGTCTTCGACATCGCTGGACAAATCGATGGACATACGCGAGGACCCGCAATGCTCTATCTAATTAGGAAAAGCGATCCAGGAAATCTTCTGTCGGCACGCTCGGTCACCGGCAGGTCGGTTCCCTGGCTGGGCCAATGATCGCGTGGACGTTGCAGCCAAGTGGGTCCATGCCACCAAAGCGGGTTTTCCGCCAGCTCTTGAAGGAGAAATCCTCGACTAGCCAAATCAGCTGGAATATGTTCGAATTGAACGTGTGACCAATTAGCTGCCTCTGTGCACTCGGTGATCTTCGTCACCCTGTTTTCAACGAACGTGGTCCAATGGCACGCTGGTTTGGCTAACCATGCTGGCACAATCGTGGAATCGGTCCAACAATGGAGTTTTGAGGTCAGCGTCGGCATATTATGAAGAATGGCTTCGGCCATCTCGGACAAATGGACAGCCCCACATAACTCCAGCCTGGGAAGGGACACCGTTTTGACTGGCGCCACTTGGGTCTTGGCCGTGAGCAAGTACACCATCGATTTATTTCTACGCGCACAAAAATAGCAGCTCCGAATGCCTTTTGCGAGGCGTCACAGAATCCGTGATGCTCTACGCTGAACTCTGGACGGAAGGAAACCCATCTGGGTATTCTGACCTGGTCTAGGACCGAATAGCTCTGGAAAAAGCTGTTCCCCCTTTGGCACAGCTCAATTGGAAGTTTATCGTCCCAACTTAGATCCTGAAGCCAAATCTCTTGCATAAAGATTTTGGCACACACAACAAATGGAGCGAGCCAGCCTGCTGGATCAAACAGCTTGGCAATTTGGGAAAGGACTTGGCGTTTCGTTGGGGAGATTTCCGTTGCTAAGTCTGGTGGGACGAAAAAGAACTCGTCGGACGTCGCCTTCCATCGTACGCCGAGAGTTTTGGCTGTGCTCTCAGTGTCGATCTCGAGGAAGTCTGTTGTCAGAAGATGATCGCTTTGGATATGAGCTAATATTTCTTAGTGGTTGGAGATCCATTTTCTCAATGGAAAGCCCACGGAATCTAGAGCACTTTGTAGCTCGCGAACAATGAACTTAGCGTCCTCGGCGGAGTCAGTTCCCGAATGGACATCGTACATCATCATTATACATATGATTTCAAATGACGTTACTCGCTGTTGGATGGCTGAGCTGCACGTCAGTTGCCAGCTGTTGCAGAACTCGAATGGCCAGGAATAGCGCGCAATTGACTCCAAAAGTTACCGTCTGTAATTCGAAATCTCGAATGTGCCCCTCGCAGTTGCGGAACAAGATGCGCTGGAACGGGGAATGCTTCGGATCTCCCATATCTGTCAATATATTTTCTCGATATCGGCACTGTAGACGTATCGGAAATATCGCCACTTCAGGATCTGGATAGTTAGATCGGACTGTAAGACTGGGCCAGCATGAAGGATATCATTTAAACTGACCCCATTCTCTGAAGGGCTGGAGGCATTGAAAACCACACGCAGCTTGGTGGTTGTACTTTCCGGCTTGAGCACGGTATGATGCGGAAGGTAAAAACTGGCAGAATTATAGGTAGGATCGACATCTTTCATGTGATGGAGGTCGAGATACTCTTGAATCACGGAGTCGTATTTGGTTTTCAGCTGAGTGTCCCTCTTTAGGCGTTGCTCGGCAAAAAAACGGAGGATCTGGAGTGACCAAGGGCGGATTTTACGTTTTCGGGATCACGAAACGGAAGACTTACGTAATACCTGCCGTTATCGTCTCTCGTAGTCGTCCGGAGAAAATTTTCCTCACAGGTCAAATCGGAAGATTTTCTCACTTGTACTGCCAGATCCTCCACCTCCCAAAATTTGGTGAGAAGTCTATCCACGTGTCGACCGTGTGGAATATTCGCGTGGAAAAATCGGAAATCTGATTTTCCCTTGGAGCAGGAACGGGTCCTGTTAGCATCCACCCGAAAATGGTTTCTTGACCGAGGAGAGAGCCACAAATGTTCGGCCGGGTGTCGCTTAGGAGAATGGATGGCAGTACGGCGGCTCCGACCAGAATATCTATCTGTGCGCTCTCGTAGAACTTTGGATCCGCTAGTGGCAGTTCGGGAAGATCCCGAAGAAACTGTTGCGGAATCTGCCAAGATGGGAGATTTCCAGCTAATTGAGGAAGAACATAGGCCGTGGTGTTTATTTGCAAGCCAGGCCTCGTCGGAGAACGGATGGTAAACTGACAGAGCTTTTTGGATTCAGCGGATACTGTGTGGTTTATGCCTGATACTTGGGCTCGGATTACTTGGTGAGGCAATTTAATTAATTTGAACAGCCGCTCAGAAATAAAGGTTGCCTCTGATCCTGAATCTATCAATGCACGAGCTTTAAAATTCGACCCCAGGTGACCTATGCCAATTATGGCGGTGCCCAGCAAGACGGATGTATACCCCGTCGCAAAGTAATTATACCCGTTACTCGAAGAGTAAAAGGGTATACAAGATTGGTTGGAAAGTATGTAACAGGCAGAAGGATGCGTTTCCGACCCCATAAAGTTTATATATTCTTGATCAGGATCACTAGCCGAGTCGATCTAGCCATAACCGTCTGTCCGTCTGTCCGTATGAACTCTGAGATCTCAGAAACTATAAAAGCTACAATACTGGGACTAGGCATGCAGATTCCTGATTCCCATGCAGAGTGCCACGCCCACTCTAACGCCCACAAACCGCTTAAAGCTGTGGCTCCTACAGTTTTGATGCTAAAATACAAATTTTAAATGAAATGCATTGTTCTCATCAATACCTATCGATTGACCCAAAAAAAGTTTTGCCACGCCCACTTTAACGCCCACAAACTGCCCACAAACTTCAAAAAATCGTTAATATGAACGTGGATATCTCGGAAACTATCAAAGATAGAGAATTGGGATTTCAGATTTAGATTCCGTAGCCTTGTACGCAGCGCATGCTTGTTACGCGAATATGCCACGCCCACTCTAACGCCCACAAACCGCCCGAACCTGTGGAGCCCACAATTTTAATGCTAGAATAAAAATTTCTTACTGAAATGTATTGTTCTCATCAATACCTATCGATTGAAACTTTACCACGCCCACTTTTACGCCCACAAATCGCCCACAAACTTCAAAAAATCGTAAATAAGAACGTGGATATCTCCGAAACCATCATTTTCATGCTGGATACAAATTTTTAACTCAACTGTATTGGTCTCGTCAATACCTATCGATTGACACAAAAAATAAATTTGCCACGCCCACTCTAACGCCCAAAAACCTTAAATCTGTCTACCGCCGATAGGTGGCGCATTTCAATCTCGCTTTGCTGCTTGCATATCTCCATTTCCCTTTGGTCCCTTAAGCTGAGTAACGGGTAACTGATAGTCAAGGTACTCGACTATAGCGTTCTTCCTTGTTATACCCGTTACTCGTGGAGTAAAAGGGTATACTAGATTCGTCGGAAAGTATGTAACAGGCAGAAGGAAGCGTTTCCGACCCCATAAAGTATATATATTCTTGATCAGGATCACTAGCCGAGTCGATCTAGCCATGTCCGTCTGTCCGTCTTTCCGTCTGTCCGTCTGTCTGTCTGTCTGTCCGTCCGGCTGAACGCTGTGATCTCGGAAACTATGAGAGCTAGGCAATTGAGATTTGGCGTGCAGATTCCTGAGCTTCTTACGCAGCGCAAGTTTGTTTCAGTAGAGTACCACGCCCATTCTAATGCCCACAAACCGCCCAAAACTGTGGCTCCTACAGTTTTGATGCTAGAATAAAAATTGTAACTGAAATGTATTGTTCTCATCAATACCTATCGATTGATAAAAAAAAGTTTGCCACGCCCACTTTTACGCCCACAAACCGCCCACAAACTTAAAAAAATCGTAAATATGAACGTGGATATCTCGGAAACCATCGAGGATAGAGAATTGGGATCTCAGACTTAGATTCCGTAGCCTTGTGCGCAGCTCAAGTTTGTTACGCAAATATGTCACGCCCACTCTAACGCCCACAAACCACCCAGGCCTGTGGCGCCCACAATTTTCATGCTGGATTCAAAATTCTAACTGAACTGTATTGGTCTCGTCAATACCTATCGATGGACCCAAAAAAAAATTTGACACGCCCACTCTAACGCCCATAACCCTTAAATCTGTCTACCGCCGATAAGTGGCGCATTTCAATCTCGCTTTGATGCTTGCATATCTCCATTTTTCTTTGGTCCCTTAAGCTGAGTAACGGGTAACTAATAGTCGAGGTACTCGACTATAGCTTTCTTCCTTGTTATACCCGTTAATCGTAGAGTAAAAGGGTATACTAGATTCGTCGGAAAGTATGTAACAGGCAGAAGGAAGCGTTTCCGACCCCATAAAGAATGTATATTCTTGATCAGGATCACTAGCCGAGTCGATCTAGCCATGTCCGTCTCTCCGTCTTTCCGTCTGTCCGTCTGTCTGTCCGTCCGGATGAACGCTGTGATCTCGGAAACTTTGAGAGCTAGGCTATTGAGATTTGGCGTGCAGATACGCTGCGCAAGTTTGTTTCAGTAGAGTGCCAAACCGCCCAAAACTGTGGTTCCTACAGTTTTGATGCTAGAATAAAAATTGTAACTGAAATGTATTGTTCTCATCAATACCTATCGATTGATAAAAAAAAGTTTGCCACGCCTTCTTTTACGCCCACAAACCGCCCACAAACTTCAAAAAATCGTAAATATGAACGTGGATATCTCGGAAACCATCAAGGATAGAGAATTGGGATCTCAGATTTAGATTCCGTAGCCTTGTGCGCAGCTCAAGTTTGTTACGCAAATATGCCACGCCCACTCTAACGCCCACAAACCGCCCAAGCCTGTGGCGCCCACAATTTTCATGCTAAGTACAAAATTTTAACTGAACTGTATTGGTCTCGTCAATACCTATCGATTGACCCAAAAAATTTGCCACGCCCACTTTAACGCCCATAACGCTTAAATTTAGCTGAGTAACGGGTATCTGATAGTCGAGGTACTCGACTATAGCGTTCTTCCTTGTTTTCTTTTAATTTTTTAAATATAATTATCGCTTAACATGACGTTGCCACTTGAGGCTTTACGGAAATTTATTGTTTTTTTTAGGGTTTACATAAGTTTGATTTCATTGATTTTCTTTTCACATTATTTCTTAGATTCGGTTTCTCAAAGCACGTTGGTTATATTACGGGGTCTCTCTTGCAGGTTAGGTTAGGTTAGGTTAGGGCGGCTGTCGGACACACTTAGACCACAATGGGTCCGTTGTGATACCGCATAATCTCGTTTCTTCCTTCTCTAGGGTCCCGTTTCTAGTAGTTTCAGCTTGTGTTAAGCTGATCAGCATGTCTTCCACCCGGAAGATTTAATAAAGGCACTGATGCTTTTGAGATTAATCTACGATATTTCGGTAAGATCGTCGATGAAGGGGCTTCCTAAGTGTTTCAGTCTGAGTCTGCATAGGGCTGGGCAGAAGCAGAGAAGGTGTTCTACCGTTTCCACTTCTTCCTCATCCCTACAGCTTCTGCAGAAATCATTTAGCGGGGCTTTTAACCTGCCGGCATGCGCGCCAACAAGCCAGTGGCCTGTAAGAGCTCGGATCAGCATGCCACACTCTGTGCGGCTGAGCTTGAGTAACTCCGAGGTTTTTTTGTTGTTTATCACAGGCCATGTCTGGTGAGAGATGCGACACTGTGGTGCGTTTTGCCAATGGGTGTTGGCTAGTGTGTTGAAGTGGTTTTTTATGTTTAGCTTGCAAGTAGCCATGGGCATACCGACATTTTCCTCTCCTGGTAGGAGAGGCTTGGTGGTGGTTAAACAGGTAAGTGCTTCTTTTATAGCGTGGACCTCCGCCTGAAAGCCGCTACAGTGGTCCGGGAGCCTGAATGACTTCCTGATATCTAATTGTTCGGAGTATACACCTCCGCCGACGTGTCCTTCTAATTTGGAGCCATCTGTATAGAAACAGATTGCGTCCGTCGTGCCCGGTCGGCCCTGTTCCCATTCCTCTCTATCAGGAATCAGGGCCTCAAAGGGTGTGTGACTATATTCAATAGATTTGCATAGATCCGTGATTTTCGGAATCGATTTATCATGCTGGAGTATTTTAGAATGGCCATATAATTGGGCTTTCCATTGCCCTGTGTCCCTCAGTCGAATAGCTGCCGATTTGGCCCTTTCCATGCCTGCTAAGTCCAGGCTAGGGAGGTTCAAGATCGCATTCAGCGCTTCATTCGGGGTGGTTCGAAGGGCTCCACTAATACACAAAGCCGCCATTCGCTGTACTTTGTTTAGAGGAGTCAGTATGCATTGTTTGTGTAGGGCGGTATACCACAGAGCCACTCCGTACAGTAGGATTGGCTTGACTACCGCTGTGTATATCCAGTTAACTATTCTTGGGGACATGCCCCATCTTAGCCCGATTGCTTTTTTACAGGAGTAAAGTGCAATGGTCGCTTTTTTGGTTCTCTCTTGGTTGTTTAAGCCCCATTTGAGGCGTTTATCTAGTACTAACCCCAAGTACCTGGCGTGATCGCTAAAGGATAGATTACAATTGTTTAAAATGGGTGGGTTAAGTTGTGGAATTTTGTACCTATTCGTAAATAGAACAAGTTCTGTTTTCGAGGGATTTACCCCGAGTCCGTTCGTTATCGTCCATTCCGATAGCATTTTAAGTTTAGCGGTCATAAGATCGCAAAGTGTTTGTGGATATTTTCCATTAAAGACGATGGCGACGTCGTCTGCGTATGCCACGACCTTACAACCTCCTCCCTCCAGAATCCGCAGTAGTTTATTTACTGCGATATTCCACAAGAGGGGTGATAGTACACCTCCTTGCGGGGTGCCTCTGTTCACTAGTCTAGTCTGGGTTGAGGTCCCTAGTGTGGCTGTGACCATTCTGCTTATCAGCAATTTATGGATTAGCCTCACCATTGGCTGCTCAACCCCTAGTTCTGTGAGAGATTTTGTTATAGCGGTGGGAAGCACGTTATTGAAGGCTCCCTCTATATCCAGGAAGGCGATCAGTGTGTATTCCTTTATGTTGAGTGATTTCTCGATGCTGTTTACCACCAAGTGTAGCGCTTATTCGGTTGACTTACCTTTGGTGTAAGCGTGTTGTGCTTCTGATATTTGTGTCGGGTTTACGGTGGCCCTTATGTGTAGGCTTATCATTCTTTCAAAGCTCTTAAGCAGGAATGATGTTAGGCTTATTGGCCTAAAATCCTTTGCTGTGGTGTGAGTGGCCTTCCCTGCCTTGGGAATGAAAACCACCTTTGTTTCTTGCCATGCTGTTGGTAGTTCTCCTACCGCCAGGATGGATTGGAAGATTTTTTTCAACCAGTTAATGGCTATTTGTCCTGCTTGCTGGATGTGAGCCGGTGTTATTCCGTCCGGTCCCGGTGATTTGTATGGCTTGAAACTATGAATGGACCATTTCATGTTGCGGTCTGATAGGAGTGGATCTATTTCGATTCCCTTTCCTGCTCCTCTTCCAGGTGGATGACCTGCTTGTTGGCTCCCCGGGAAGTGAGCGTCTAGGAGCAGGTCCAAGGACTCTTTACTGGAGTCTGACCATGATCCATCTGCTTTTTGAAGATAGCCCAAAGGCGCGGCTGTCTTAGAGAGTATTTTCCTGAGCCTTGCGGCATCAGTTGTTTTTTCTATGTCAGAGCAGAAGGTCTGCCATGCCGTTCGTTTTGCTCTTCTAATGGCCTTTTTGTAGGAGGCTAGTTCAAACTTGTAGTTCAGCCAGTTGGTGTCCTCATTTCCCGCCTTTGCTCTGTTAAACGGGCATCTGCAGTTGGTTCTGAGGATAGATAGTTGTTGGGGTCCACCAGGGGGGTTTTTCCTTCCTCTTGGTTTCTCTGTGGGGCATGCCACTTTGAAGGCAGTGTTGCATGCCTCTGTGAATTTGTATACTGTTTCGACCAGCTCATGTGGGTTTGTGATGCTTTCTGACGGTTCCATGGGGAGGATATTTGTCAGAACTTCTTTGTACCTGCGCCAGTCCGCTCGTCTGGGGTTGGCGAAGCTGACCGGCAAGGGCGAATCAAGGGACAATACGGTTTCTATGAATGTATGGTCCGAAATGGAGTGCTCGTTAGAGACTGCCCAGTTTTTGACTGCGCCTACGAGTGAATCTGATACCAAAGTTAGATCTATGATCGTTTGGCAAGCTTTAGTTATGAAAGTAGGGGCATTGCCCCTATTGCATAAGAATAGGTTCGAATTTAGAATAAAATCAAAAAGAGACTCACCTCTGTCGTTGTTGTTTGGGCAACCCCACTGGGTGTGATGGGCGTTGGCGTCACAGCCTATTACCAATCCGTTCTTGAGCTTTTCGCATTCCTCTGCTAGTCCTCTGACCAGCGCATCTGGTGGGTTTTCCTTCTCAAAGGCCAAATAGGCCGATAGAACCCTTATAGAGCCACTCTGCAGCTCCAGGCTTACTGCGGTGTTGTCTCCGTTGCTGTAATTGCGAAGTAGAAATATACTAAGATGCCTTTTGGCTAATATGCAGGTTCGAATTTTACCGTCTTTGGGGTCAAGCATAAGCTTGTATTCCTTTGTTCCTAGTCCAGCAACCTTGCCTCCTACAACCCAAGGTTCCTGTACGAGGACTAGGTCGGCTCCGCCTTCTGTCAGGCGAAGCAGAAGTGCAGCAGACGCTGCTTTACTGTGGTGAAGGTTTATTTGTAGAAGTCTTAATGACATCTACAGCTTCAACCTCCACCACAGTGACGTCGGCCTCCTCTGTGTCGCTGAGGTCCACGTCCTCGATTGCCGGTCCGAGCGCACGCATCTCTCTGCTTAGCGACGAATCAGTAGAGTAGCCGTCCTCCGGCCCACCAGGTGCCTCCAACTCCTCAGCAAGCACCTGCTCGGCTGGGTTGCCGGCAGAGCTGCTAGCGGCGTTGGAGTCGCCCTTATACACTTTGATGTGTATCGCACTGAACCCGAAGTTCAGCACTCCACGAGCAGTCTCGATCGGAGCTACTGACTCCTTGTTCAGGACCAAAACCGCCTGGTTGACATCCCCTTCAAGCTCCTCCACCTTGACGACTTTCCAGTCCTTCGTGGGGAGGTGCGGGTTGCATTCTTGCAACATGAAGAGGATGTCCTCCGGCGTCTTGATCGCTGCTGGAAGCCAGATCCTGGCTCGGGGTCTACTGGGGACATCGCACCAGTCAAGCGCAACGATGTTCGCCCCTTCGTAAACCTCGCCGAGCTTGCTTGTCGCCTCTTTGTACATATCAGCCGACCGCTGACTGTCGCATGCTACCACCTTGACGCTGCCCTGGTACCAGCCCGCGTCCATGCAGCAGGGCGAGCTGCCTGGCTTCTCCCGTACCATGCGCAGGCAAATGAGGGAAAGGTGGGACTCCACTGCCTTCCACTTGTTTCTGGGGATCCTGCCCTCCGGATTTCCCCTGTCAATCAGGCCAAGTAATACACGATTCTTCGTGATTTCGGCGAAAGAGACCGATGGCTGGATCTTAGATCTCTTCGCCGATGGCCCGGGTAGTTCGAGGGATCGCTGCCTTTTCGCCTGAGTCGCCTCTTGAGTGGGCTTTTCCTGCCCGTAGTTTGGGAGCACCTTCCTTGCCCACTCTACCTTCTTTAGCCATTCAGGCGAAGGCGTGGCAACGGTGCTCCTGGTGTGTGAGCGCAGAGTCTGGGCGGTAGTCCGCCTTTCTGCGTATGTATATTTAGCACCAGCGGGTGGCCCGAGCGCCTTGGCAGTGCCTACCGTTGCTTTCGGCGCAGATGCGCACGTAGCGGAGGCGTTTGCGGTTGGCTTTCTGCCACCCATCATCCCCAGTTTGGGATGCGGCCCTTTCTGGGCCGTGCTGGTATGGAAGGTGGGACCAGTGTTCGTCTTATCCATGGGTTTTTTAAGAGTACCCGTCTCTATGTTTTTTGTTTTTTTGTCTTCTGTTTTTTGATCCATAATTTGGTCCCACGAGTTGCGGAGAAGGGGAAAAGTCCGCCCGGGCAGAGATCCGCGATGCCCGGGTAAGGCGATAGTTAGAACAGGGGGTCGCCATGTCCCTGAGCACACCGTTTGAGACTGGGCTATTTTTGATCCGGGCCCCCAGCCAGGCTGACTCTTGGCACGGTCCGTATTACACCGTAGTCCGGCCTGGAGTGAGATGTTGTTCGGGAGCGGAGTTGGATAGGTGTTGTGTTGGGAGTGGGTTTGTGTAAAGCAACTATTTAGATGCGGCTGAACAACTCGCATCGTCGGTATTGCTTCGTTGCAAAATACCCGTTGGCTGTCCGGGACTGTTTATTTACTGGGGTTTCCGTCCACGGTACCGTGTTTGACTTATCCCACCAGCTTATTCACAGTTGACCTCAAGAGAGGTCGTCCGCTATCCGCAACCTGCGACCCGCTCGGTTGCCCCAGCTAGGCGACTTTGGAACCATCTCACAAGTTCCTCAGCCGAGCAGGTTAAAATAGGAAGAACGTAACCGGAATCAGATGGATACCGGCGCGGCTTTTGACGGAAATATATATCATATGACGACCGACAGGTGTCAACCTAGAACTTTCCAAAACCACCCTGGCTCAACTGTTCAAAATATCGAATAGTCGACTCAGGTGGCAACACTCGGTCAAGCTTTGGTTTAAGTGGGCCCTATATAGTAGGCTTTTAGGCTGAACCTATGTTCGCCAGTCGCTACAGGCGCCGTTACTAAAGTTACCTTAAATTTCAAGGAATTATTAGAAAAGATTTACCGAATGCACCTACAACTGATAATGATACCACTTTTGTTTTTAATAATTGTATGGCTTACTTTTTGGATGAAATTAAGTACGAAATAAATGGATGTGAGTTTGATAGAACACGATTTGTTGGTATGGCTACTAGTGGTGTAAACCTACCAATGTTAACCCCAAATTGGCGTATGGCAGACAACACAGCTGGAATGTGAAATTGTCGGCTAGCCGCGAAAAACCAATAATTGGATTTACACTAAATGGAAAACTTATAACAAGTTCACTTGAATTGTGAGTCATATCAGTAGTAGATTAATACGGGAGCTGGCTCACTAGGTAATAAATCATGTCAAAAAAGGAGGTGGGGGTGACCCTAATTAGTCACGCATGGTTGCACACAGGTGTTCTAATGACCTAATTAGCATAATTAAGTCAAAAAGGGGGGTGTTGCTGACCCTAGTTAGATGAGCATGGTTGCACACAGGTCACTTAATGAGGTTAGAAAGTGGTGTGTAGGAGTGTGAGAGAGTGGTGTTTTGATATGTCTTGTTTTGTCTTGTCTTTTTCTCACGCTAAAGGTGCGTGTGTGATAGGGGTGTTTTGTCATGCGTGGGATTTTGTGGAGTGCAATGGTTGCACACAGGTCACTATGTTGCTTCTAACTTGGGTTAGAACGCGTTATGCGTGGGCGTTTTGTTGAGTCAATTAGGGTTGTAGATGACACCTGGCTTGCGTGTGTGATAGGAGGTGTCTTGTCATGCGTGGGATTTTGTGGAGTGCAATGGTTGCACACAGGTCACTATGTTGCTTCTAACTTTGGTTAGAACGCGTTATGCGTGGGCGATTTGTTGAGTCAATTAGGGTTGTAGGTGAGACCTGGCTACGGTCTTGTGGTCAAAAGGTGTTGGTTTGAGGGATATTAGAGCGTGAGTTCGGTAACCTCCCCCTCTTTAGTGAGCATTAGATGGGAAAGTGAGCGTGGGAGTGTAACAAAAACGTTGTTTTGTTATGCGTGGGCGTTTTGTTGATTCAATTAGGGTTGTAGGTGACACCTGTTAGTGTAACCTGCCTACGGTCTTGTGGTCAAAATGGTAACGGTGGTGGTGGTGGTTCCTAACAGAACAAAACCAAATGAGATCGTTTATTTAGTCAAATACGTTTTTCTTTAATCATATTTGAAAATTTTTTCTCATGCGCTTACATGAGAGAGAAAACGGTTACCTTCTATGTTTTGAAAAAATGTATGTGTTAAGGAGAAATGTGGAAAGTAGTTCAGTTTTAGAAAACTATTCGTTTTACAAGGGGTGTTTTGTCATGCGTGAGATTTTGTGGAGTGCAATGGTTGCACACAGGTCACTATGTTGCTTCTAACTTGGGTTAGAACGCGTTATGCGTGGGCGTTTTGTTGAATCAATTAGGGTTGTAGGTGACACCTGGCTACGGTCTTGTGGTCAAAAGGTGTTGGTTTGAGAGATATTAGACCGCATACTTTTGTTGTTGTGTGAAACAAGCGTGAGTTCGGTAACCTCTCCCCTCTTTAGCGAGCATTAGATGGGAAAGTAAGCGTAGGAGTGTAAGAGGGATGGTGGTGGTGGCGGTGTTTGTGGTGGTGGTTCCTAACAGAAAATACACAAAAACAAATGAGATCGTTTGTTTGGTCAAATACGTTTTTCTTTAATCATATTTAAAAATTTATTCTCATGCGCTTATAGAAAGAGAAAACGGTTACCTTCTAAGTTTTCAAAAAATGTATGTGTTAAGGAGAAATGTGGAAAGTAGTTCAGTTTTAGAAAACTATTTGAGTTGAGCGAACCATCTAGAATCGTCGTGTGAACCCTCCGGTAATTCAAAGCTAAAGTAAAGTTGTGTTAACTTACGTTTCATCCGAATTCGATTTGTGCGAGATTATCAAATTGATAATAATTAAAATACTTTACCAAGTGTAAAGTAAAGTTGTGTGAACTGTGAACTACCCAGATTTGTGTTGTTTAAACTTATCAAATTGATAAAACATAAAATACTTTACAGTAAAAGTAAAGTATAACAAAGTGAAAAGTACAAGTAACAATACAATACTTCCAAAAAAAAGAAAAAAATCAAAACAAAAAAAAATGAATAAGTATTGTGGAAAGTGCAACATTACCCTATCGGGTAACATTTCGTGGGCTCATCATCTGCGAACGGAGCAACACAAGAAGAATGTTGTTGAACCAGTGGATTCAAGGATAAAAAAAATCAGTTCTGGATTTCAAGGAAGGATTGTTCACTACTTATATGAAAACACCAACAATGATGTAATTTATCCAACACAATTTATGGAGGAAGCAGGAGAAGCTTTTCTACCTCACTTGTATCCATTGTTGGAGAGTTATGCATCGGTGAAAATAAATTTTGAACTTTTTGGAGAGTACGGACTTTTGAAGGAAGAAATGGAATGTATTGAAATAAAGTCATTTCAAAGTAAGATGACAATAATTAGTGCATATTCGAACATTGAAAATGAATATAAGGAGCACATGGAAAAAATTTTGGCGAGGATGGAAGAATTCCAAGAAAGGGATAGTGGATGGACTTTGCTTCATCTCACTCGATTGGAGATGAATATTAATCAATATTCACCCTTAAGAGGATCATCTTACATAAAACTACCCTCGTGTTTAGAAGGAAAAAAAGCAATTATAAATGTGAAAAACACAAATGATGAATATTGTTTTAAATGGAGCTTAATCGCAGCATTAAGTAATCTAAATAAGAATGCAAACAGATGCACAACCTATAAAGTCAATATAAATGATGAAGTAATTCAAGTCAATGGGATCACACTAAATTTCACTGGATTGCAATTTCCACTAAAGCCTGCGGATATATCGAAATTTATGGAAATAAATAAAGACATAAATATTACACTTTTTGGATTCGACGATGGAGTTATATTCGGGCCCATATTTTACTCTCCTGAAGTGAGGAGAAATCATATAAATATGTTGATACTGGAGGAAGGATGCAAAGCACACTATACTTGGATAAAAAATCTCTCAAAGTAAGTTGTTTTATCATTTTATCATTATTATATCTTTTACCTGTTTTTGTTTTTAAATTTCATAATATTTATTAGCTTTCATACTTAAAAAAAAATTTTTTTTTCTTGTGTTTATCTTTTTTTAGTTTGGTTTCCTCTCAAGTTTCGAGAGACAAATCTAAAAAATGGTTCTGCCAAATTTGCTTAAATTATTCATTAAGTGAAGATGCTGCCAACCGGCATTCAGAAGTCTGTGGGAAGAAAGTCTCACGTTTACCCAACATGAAGGATGCCACTTTACGGTATACAAATGTTCAAAAGGAAGTGATGGTCCCATTCACAGTTTACGCTGACTTTGAATGCATCCTTCAACCAATCAATAAAAACGAAACATTAAATTTAAATATTATAAATATACATAGACCTGTTTCATATGCATACTATATAAAGTGTGCACATGATAACAGTTTAGATAAGTTTGTTTTAGAAACTGTACTTAACTCGGGAATGAATTTCCTGTTATCACTAATAGAAAATTTAACTTTTATATATGAAAACTATATTTCAAAATCTGTTTCTTTAATAATGTCAGATGTTGAAGAAGATGATTTCCAAAAATCTAATAATTGTCATATATGCAACACTCCTCTTTTATTAGACAGAGTTAGGGATCACTGTCACTTCACAGGAAAATTTAGGGGGGCAGCACATAATGAGTGTAATTTAAAATATACAGTTCCAAAATTTATTCTTGTTTTCTTCCACAATTTCACCAGGTATGATTGCCATCTATTTATTAAAGATTTGGCAGTCATACCTGGTGAAATAAAGGTAATTCCGTTAAATAAGGAACAATATATATCAATTTCAAAAATTATAACTTTAAGTAATGGTGATAACTTTGAAATCCGTTTTCTAGACTCGTTTCGATTTATGCCTTCTGCTTTAGATACATTAGCTTCAAATCTAGATAGTGAACAAATGTGTATAACAAGATCATTTTTCCCTACTGAAAATCATTTCAACTTAATGCGACGAAAGGGTGTATTTCCATATGAATATTTAGATTCAGTTGAGAAATTAAAAGAAAGTAAATTACCTCCTAGAGAAGCTTTCTATAGTTCCTTAACCGAAAATGAATGTTCAGTTGAAAATTATACTCACGCACAAAATGTATGGAATGAGTTTTCTTGTAATAATCTTAAAGATTATTTAGAATTATATTTGAAAACAGATGTTTTATTAATGTCTGATGTCTTTGAAAACTTTCGAAGACTTTGTACTAAAATTTATTCACTTGATCCAGCACATTTTTTCACTACACCAGGATTATCATGGGAAGCTATGTTAAAATGTACTAAAATTGAATTAGATTTATTAACTGACATAGATCAGTATAAATTTATTCAAAGTGGTATTCGTGGTGGCTTAGTTCAATGTACATGTAGATATGCTAAAGCAAATAATAAATATGTTGAGAATTTTGATAGTACTCAAAAATCATCATATTTGATTTATTTGGATGCAAATAATTTATATGGTTGGGCTATGTCACAATCTTTACCATATGGAGGTTTTGAATGGATTTCAAGGGGGGAACTTGATAGTATAAACATTGCTGAGATTGCAGATGATAGTGAATATGGATACATTTTTGAGGTAGATTTAAAATATCCTTTAAAATTGCACGATAAACATAATGACCTTCCATTTTGTTTTAATAATCAGTTACCAACAAAGTCAGACAAAATAAAAAAATTAATTGCTGATTTAAGGGATAAAGAAAAATATATAATTCATTATAAAAATCTTCAACAGTGTATAGAAAATGGGTTAATTCTAACAAAAATTCATAGAGGTCTTCGCTTCTTTCAGAAGCCTTGGTTAAAAACATATATTGATTTGAATACATTCCATAGAACTAATGCAAAAAATACATTTGAAAAAGATTTTTTTAAACTTTTAAAAAACGATGGAAAATGTCGATAAGCGCGTTAATATTAAATTAATTACTGAATGGGAAAGTGCTTCATCATCCGATTCTGCTGGTCCAAAAAGGCATTGTGGTAGATCTCTTATTTCAAAGTCAAACTTCCATAGTGTCAAACAGTTTTCAGAAAACTTCTTTGCCTTTCAAATGAAAAGATTAAATGTGTTGTACAACAAACCTTTATATTTAGGTTTTGCTGTATTAGATTTATCGAAATGGAAAATGTATGATTTTCATTATAATTATATCAAACCTAAATACAATGAAAATGTTCAATTAAATTATATGGATACAGATTCTTTTATATATACCATTAACACTGAAGATTTTTATAAAGATATTCAGAATGATGTTGAGATGAAGTTTGATACATCAGATTATTCTGATGAATTACTTAATCTCTATAATTTTCCTAAAGCTAATAAAAAAAGGTTGGGTTTTTTTAAAGATGAACTCAATGGAAGACCTATGACTGAATTTGTTGGTTTGAGATCAAAAATGTATGCCTTTAAAACATCTAATAGTAATGACAGCTCTGAAAAAACAGTGAAAAAATCAAAGGGTGTTAAAAGAAGTGCAATAGATCAATTAACTTTTAATAGTTTTAAAAAATGTTTGTTTTCGGAAGAGGAAGTGGTAGGCTCTATGTCAATGATTAGATCTAAAAATCATCTTTTATCAACAATTAAATGTAAAAAAGTAGTTCTCAGTCATAAAGACACAAAGGTTCTTATACAAGACAATAAAATTAATACACTACAATATGGCCATTATAAAATAGATGAAAAAAGATTAGAAAATAAACTTAATGAAATGGATTCAAATATTTATGTTTATGAACAAAGAATAAAAGAAATAGAGAATTGTCCTAATAGAAATAATTATCAAGAGAATGAAATAGAAAAATATCACAAAAATATATATGAATGTGAATTTGAAATGTTTTGTACAGAATTAGAATTAAGTTTACTAAATGATAAAAAAAATGAATAAATGTACTCTATAATTGTAAATAAGACAGAACAAACAACGCTTTTTTATTTAAAGGGTAAAATGTAAGGTAATGTATAAACCAAATATTACAATTCACAATATTATTATTATTATAAAATTTTTTATTGAACAGAACAAACATCGCTTTTACTTACAGGGTAATGTTAAAAAATTTATGAGAATTAACAGAACATGAAAATTTGAATTTAACAGAAGAATTACAATATTTTCTTTGAATTACATTCAATTTGCTTACTTTCTTCTATATTTAGTGGTACAGTTTGTTTATAGTTATCTATACCACCCTGTAATCTATATACTTTATTCTCATCATTACTTAAAGGAATTGATTTAATGTATTTATCATTATCTTCATCTAAATTAAACGGTATAGTTTGAATATAGTTATCTATACCACCCTCAACAAGAATAGTTTCATCCTCACTAGATGATCTTGGAATACATGGTTCCGGATTTTCATCATCATAAAGGATTGTATCATGGTCATCATCATCATCATCATCATCATCACCATACAAATTATGAGAAAATTTACCATCCTCTTTTTTATTAATGTTTTGGAGTTCTGAAAATATATATATATATATTAGTATATAAATAAAATTATATATATATATATATATATATTAAACTCACCTTTTTTTAATTTACTCGAATTATTATTTTCATCTTCTATTTTTATATTCTGTAAGAACAAACATATTTCCCTACTCAATCAGATTATGATATAATATCACTATTAGTTATTTTGAAATCGTTAATATCGTTAATTGGTATTTTATCTGTGCTTATCTGACTTTCTTTTTTATTTAAATATTCAACCATCATTTGAGCTGCTAAATTTCTCTTTCTTAAATATATTCCATTAATTCTTTCTGCTTCATCTATTTCAATTTCATGGATTTGTGGACCATCACTAAGATAACCTGTTTCTTCTTCTTCTATCTCTTCTCTTTTACTCTCTTGTTTGGAGAGAAGATCAGCATCCTTTGATATTTTTTCATAGACAATCCTATCTTTTCGTCTATCTGCATTAATTACTGTTTGGTATAAAACTTCTGCAAATTCAAAACAATTTATTCTTAAAGTTGCTAAGGGGGTATTAGTATTGCGTTTAGATTTTTGGTGGCGGTGGCGATTAGATAAATATTTTAAATTCATACGCTTAGATTTACTTAGACTTCGCCTAGAATGTGTTCTTCTATATATATTATTGTAATGACATTTAACTCCTACTGAAGCAGTTTTGTATTGGATGGTAAAGAATCTGTTTAGACCCCTTCTTCCCAAATCCATATGCCCTCCTATTCTCCTTTCATTTTCAACTAATTTTTGCTTAAAATTCTCAATTATACCTCTCTTTGTGAATTCGATTTGAGAGTTGTGTATGTTTTCAGTGCTTTTTAATTTATGAGTAGTGTTCCTTTTTATTGAAACCCGACTTACACTTTCAAATTCTGTATCACTATCACTGATCCCCAACACTAATTCTTGTGACGTATTACTAAATGTTGGTGCTCGACTTACGTTTTCAAATTCTCTCTCACTATCAATTATACCCATATCAATTTTTTCTGATTTTTCTTCTCCTATGGTTTTATTTTCTATGTGATCAACACTTTCATTTTCGCTATTAAAATCAAATAGATTGGTTGGGGTTGTAGTTGTTGATGTAGCTGCTTTTGTTGTATCTTTTTCCAGAAGTTCTTTTTTTAATGTAGTGGCTGCTGATGTAGTTGTTGTTTCTTCCTTCTCCTCCTCCTCCTCCAGAATTCCCCTTCTCATTGTAGGTGTAGTTGCACTTGTTGTAGTTGAGGTAGATGTAGTTGTAGTAGATGTTGATGTAGATATTTCTTCTTCTTCAACTGTACTTGCACTTGTTCTTGTTGTTAAGTCTTTTTCATTAATGCTACCATTAATAGCATTAAATATTTTTGTATCGAGTTCACTTTTTAAGTTTGGTATCTCACTTTCATCACTTGTCTTGTTTATGAGATCCATAAAAATATGACTGTCCTCTGGGATCACAAATTTTAAGTCAATTTTAATGATTTTTTTTAGTTTTGGAACATTGATAAATAACCCAATCGAATTATTGGAAGTCGATGGGTTTTCAATTAAAGTCATTTCATTGGGGAGTGGTACCATTTTCACCATCGGATTAAAGAGGGAAAGTATCACAAAAAATATTATAAAAACCGTCATTTTAATTTTGATTTTGTTTTTTTTGACAATCGAACAAACGAACGAATGAATGAATAAGCAAACGATTCGAAATTGAGTTGCGTGAACGAATAGATGGAAACTGAACACTTTTTGAAATTCTTCCGCCTTTATACCCTCCAGATTTGTATATATAAATATGTAACGTTCTGTTCAAATTCTTATCTGTACATGCTTTTCTTCACACTTTATAAATAGGAATTGCGTGATTGTGAAGAAACATAATTTATTTCACGCATTGACGTCAATGTCTACATTTTTATTGTTCTTTATAGAATTTCGTTTTTATGAATCCAACTATCTTCTGATTTTGAAAGGCCTACCCAACGCACAAGCACATAATCAAGTTCCACCCAAAATTCTTATCTGTATATACTCTTTTAGTCTAGCCAACGCACAAGCTCATAATCAAGTTCCATTCCGTTTATAAATAGGAATTGCGTGCTTGTGAAGAAGAAACACAATTTATTTTCACGCATTGACGTCAATGCCTACATTTTAATTGTTCTATGCTTCCACTTGTTCTTTATCGAATTTCGTTTTTATGAATCCAACTATCTTCTGATTTTGAAAAGCCTAGCCAATGCACAAGCACATAATCACCTTTTTGTTTCACAATCTTTTCAACAAGATAAGTATTAGGGAATTTTGTTTTTTTAATTTCTTGTTTATAGAAACCACCTTGTACTGGATCACCCTTCAAGTCCTCAAGTAAATATGTGGTGGGGGATGTATTTTGTACTTTCCGAATTCGAAAAATTTCCGTTGTCCAGTTTGGGGTATAGCCTTTTTCAAAGACATGCTTATATTTACTTATTCGTACATGATCCCCCTCTTTAAAGTCCCCATTTGTAAATATTTTTAGATGATTGTATGATCTCATCAAAATCTGTTTTTCATTTTTAGCATTGACGTCAATAGGCTTCATTTTAATCGTTCTATGCTTCCTGTTATTATAATTATTAATCAACTCTTTGTATATTTGAAGCCAAGTATATTTTCCATTAAAACTAAACTCACGCCACATAAGTTCTTTTATTGTTCTATTAAAACGTTCCACAATAGATGCTTTAAGAGTACTAAATGTTGAGTAATGATTAATTTCATATCTTTTCATCAATTCTCTAAATTGTTTATTATAGAATTCATTTCCATTATCTGTTTGTAAATTCTTTGGTACTCCACGACCAGATTTCATTATTTTTTCCATTGCTTTTGTAACTTCTTCTGCATTTTTTGATTTTATTGCTTCACCCCATCCATATTTAGAAAATGTATCTATTACTGTTAACAAATACCTATACCCCTTATTTGATGATGCATATGCCCCCATTTCAACCAAATCAGCCTGCCATAAATCATTTATACCCTTTACTATAACTCTACGTCTTGGGAAATTCTTGAATGATGGGCGATGTAACTCATTTACAATATCTCGTTTACTCATAGCTTTATTTTATCTGGTATAAATGGTTTCTTCTCTAAAGATTCAGTTTCACCTTTTAAAACTGAGGTTGGTGCAATTATATAATTGAAAATGTTACTTTCTATTTCATTTATATCCTCCACTACCTTATTAAAAGTTTTCATGAGAAATTCCAATTTTTTAGAAATTTCACTCACTTTTCCCTCAATATTATTGATTCGAGGTCTTAATCTAAAGATTTGTTGTTTCTGCGGTTGCTTAGAAATTTCATTAGATGTATTCTGTACTACTTTACTTATTTCATCATCAATATAAATCTTTGTTGCAATATCATTTTCATGAATGGGGGGTAGGGAATTTTTAAATCGTTTCCTCTGAACATTTAAATGTCCATCATAATCATTAAGTATACTTTGAAATTTTTCTAGACCTTTTGTTATATCTCTTGAGTACTCTTTCTCATTTAGAAAACAACCAAACTTATCAACTGACATTTTAATTATAAAATAAATAATGAAAGAGTGGTATATTTATGTATGATCCACATTAATTGTTAAAACTTCTTCTTCTTCGTTTACACGATGCGCAAATGGACTTTTCCGAAGTATTATTCCATCTATTTGTGTCTGATCAGAACGAATGATTGGTGGAGGTTTTTTTTAAATGTTGGCTTATGAATTTTTAAGACTTTCCAATTTATCTAGAAGCTCTTTTATTGAATTATGTATATACTCCATTTGAGTTATCATTTTTATTACTTTACTTTCCAGCTCTGATACTCTTTTATTTCGTAGTTGAAATGATTTAGTTATAGTTTCCATTTGATGTGATTTCGCTTCATTAATTTTATCATCAACATAAAATTTAATAGCCAAATCATTTCCATTTATTGGTTTTGAAGAGTTTTTAATTCTTTTTTTCTGAACATTTATGTGACCATCAGTGTCTAGATATATACCTGTAAGACTCTCAACTTCCCTTTTGAAAAGCGAGGAAAAATCTCTATCATTTGAAAAGTGACCAAACTTGTCAATAGACATTTTACTATTAAACAAAATGAGAAAATGTTTTCTATTTTATTAATATATTATTTTTGCTTCCCGCAATTCTTCTATTATTGAAAGAATTTCATTAGTATGGTTATTATTACCAGCAGCTCTCGATGCCATTAAGAGTTGCAATCTTTCAACAAGTTCATTAACATTATCCCAATATACATAGTTTGGTGGTATTTTTTGTAGTCTCATATACCCAGAACCAGTAAATTCTTCATTTACTGAAGATGATATTAATGGTTTAATAATTGAAGAATATTTTTTAGAACGATTCCCCTTAACTTGACCATCTGGTTGATAGTTTCTTTTGTGAGCACTTGTTTCAATTAAAATGTTTTTATATGATTCTAAATCATTCTTAGTATAATCCTTAGGACTATTATGAAAAATTAAAGAGTATAGACCTGGTGATAGAGTCCATAAATTTACACTTCCTAATTTCATTAAATTTTTTTTAATTTTAAGTGTTGTATTACCCAACATTAAAATATTATTTTCTTCTCTTGGCCCATAACTATTGTCTAAAATCTTTTCTTGCTTTAACTGATTAATGTTGAGATTGTACTTCACCCCGGTTTCTTCATACACACTTTCATTTAAATCATCTGTGTGAGGCTGTTGTGAAACATCGGATTCATCTATAAGAGACTGTTGTGAAACATCAGATTCATCTATAAGAGACTGTCGTGAAAAAGCATCAACATAAGCATCACTCTCACTATCACTTTCGATTACTCTCTCGTGTACCCTTTTTTCTTTTTTACTTTTAGGTACTTTTATTTTCTCTTTCTTGAACTTAGTCTTAATATCATGTGTATCATTAATATATTCTTTTTTATTCAAATTTTTATTTTCAGTGAGTAATTCATGTAAAGGTTCTGTAATAGGTTTAAAAGTTTCCTCCAAATTTGATACGTTCTCATTTTTTATTTGTTTCAAATCATCAAATTTTCTTTTTAATGAATTTCTACTTTTCGTCAACTGTTCTAAAAGTTTACGCTTCATTGTTGTCGTTTTCTCTGATACTCATGTGATACTGGGAAAAATGTTGTATAATTTAAATATTTATAACAAAGGGTTTGAGTTTGAGTTTTATAAAACTTTATTTTTATTTTTATTTATCAAAATAGATACATTAATAATATTAAAAATGAAAACATTTTAAGCTTTATTTAATTCTAAATAGAGATTGTTATCATTCTTTTTAATAATACAAAAAAGATTATCTTTTATATAATCAATTGTTGAATCCTCTAAAGTTGAGTATCGTTCCGGCAAGTACAGCATATACTCTTCAAGTTCAAGAGTGAGGGCCATCCCAAAGCTGGTTTTCTTACGTTGAGCACGTCGAATAGGGTAGCACACCTCCGATTCCATCTTCGTCTTTGTTAAGAGAGGTTTTGGTGCGTTACCATTAAACTCCTTGAGTACTTTCATCATTCCCGGATTGACCATTTGTAGTTGTTTCTTCTTGTAGTTGTTTTCGTTGTTTTTGTTGCTTTTACCTGTTTTTGTTGTTGATTTTAGTTGTTATTTTAGCAGTTGTAGCTGTTTTTGTTGTTGAATTTACCTGTTTTTAGCAGTTGTATCTGTTTTTGTTGTTAATTTTAGTTGTTTTTTAGCAGATGTAGCTGTTTTGTTGTTGTTTTCAGCTGTTTTTAGCAGTTGTATCTGTTTTAATTGTTGTTCTTGTCTTACTGTTTTAACTGTTTTTTATGTTGTTCTTATTGTTGTTGATTTTGATGATTGCAAGATTTTTTAGGTTGAAACTTTAGGTTGAGAACGTTTTAGCTTGAAACTTTTAGGTTGAGACTGTTTGCAGGTGGTTTTTAAATGTGTGTTAGAATAACTTTTGATCGAGTTTTTATACCTTGAGGTAAACTAACCCTCCCTGTTCTCTCTCATTCTTGATTTAGCATCGACCAATCACAGCAGTGAATAGCATGTAAATAGGGTGGGTTTCAAGAATCATAGAGAAATTACTTGATCATAGTGTAAAAGTTAGGGTGGGATAGAGAGAGTAAGAATTGGAGGGACAGGTGTCCACAGTTGGTACTATTAAAGTCTTGTTTTCTCTCATAGTTATAGTTAATGTTATTCCCCAAGTATTTCACAATTTCTTTTGGGGGTTGTAAATTTCCAAAACTATCAAAGTAATGTATACTTTTTTTATTTTTGTTATAAGCTACCCAGTGTGTACCATTTGATGAACTATCATCTAGGTTTATAATTCCTGACTCTTCTCTCCAAGGAGATTTGGGGAGTGATTCTCTCATAAACACACCTCGGAAATGTGGAATGTACTTTTGAGCAAAATTCAAAATTTCGAAATTTGAAAGATGTTTTTTAGGTAGCTTAGTAATTAGTTTTTTGGATTTCCTCTAAATGGATTAAGATATAATCCATAACCTTTTCTATAAGGTTTAAGAAACATACCTTCACCCACCTTAATACTTTCCATTTTCTTATTATGTTGTTTACTCTCTTCTAATTGTTTTTTCCCCATATTTGCATTATTAATAGTTTTAGCAATAGCTGCACTACCAGAGGCGAGACTACCTAATGCACTTAGTGCAGTCAAAATGGGTACAATAGGTAAAAAACCACCAATTTTCGGTACATTAATAATACGAGGAATCTTAATTTTTTTTTTATTTCTGCCAATTGATTTATTGACTGCTTTACGTGCAACCTTAATCGCACTCATTAGATCTAGTGGCTTCTGAGTTTTCAATGCCCGCATTCCTGTTTGGATAACATTTGAAAAACTCTTTACCTTTGATTTCCTTTTCTTACACTTTCTCTTTGTTCCCTTTTTCACACCCATTCCGAATTTCTTTTTTGTTTTCATAATATTTGTAATCAAGTATGCTGCTGTTTTCTCTGCAATACTACTATCTTTTGAACCAACACGTTCCCACGCTTTATTTATTAGTACTGCGTCAGCCTTATGTCGATCAGCTAGATCCTTATATTGTGAATATGCAATATCATGTACTCTACAAGCTTCATCCAATTGATTTATCCCACGATCACCGCGCTCCAACCTTTGTTTTAGCTTTGTTCCAGGTCCACAAAAATTATAACCAGGAATATGTACTTCAAATGGAAGTGTGTTAATTATTTTGTTGATAATACCACTACCTCGTTTCAAGTTTGAACTCTGACTGCAACAATTATAAAAACTTTTACCCATTTTATATAATGTTTAATCAAGGAGCATTTCTCATCGAATGAAGTACATTACACACGTGAATATGCGTTTAATACGTCAAAAACAAGAAATCTGTGTTAGAAATATCGAGGGTGGTGATCATTCATTAACAAATTCAGTTCCACGACATAGTTCTTTATTACCCAATACAATAAGAGCATTGGTTGTCGGTCCCTCAAACTGTGGAAAAACAAATGTTATGCTCAGCCTTATTGAAAGTCCAAACGGGCTAAAATTTGAGAATTTGAGAATAACTAAAATAACTCTTTTCAAAGAGTTTATATCAACCAAAGTATGAGTATTTAGAGAAACTAATTAAACCGATAAAGGGAATGGGATATTATACGTTCTCACAAAATGATGAAGTTTTACCACCCGCTAAGGCTAAAGAAAACTCTATTATGATTTTTGATGATGTTGCTTGTGAAAAACAAAACAACATTCGTTCATATTTCTGTATGGGACGTCATAAAAATATAGATTCTTTTTACCTATGTCAAACATATACTCATATTCCAAAACATCTAATACGTGATAACGCGAATATGATTATAATGTTTAAACAAGATGATTTAAATATGCGTCATATATATCGTGATCATGTAAATACTGATATGTCCTATGATTCATTTATGAAAATTTGTCAAAAGTGTTGGAGTGATAAATACGGATTCCTCATAATAAGTAAAGATAACGATATGGAAAAGGGAAGATACAGGAAGGGTTTTAATGAATTTATAATTATTTGAGAATATAAGTTTCATTCTGTAAGCTATATTTTCACAGTACATTATTAGACCCCAAAATGAGTAGATCATTCACTCTTACATTAAATGGTAATGAACCCATTACAAACATTTCTTATTTCCCACCCATTGAACTGACAAATGGTGAATATGAGTGTGCACTCATTGACTTTCATATGTACAACTCTATACCCAATGTTGATATAAATAATAATCTATTTCATATTGGTGATAAAGTAATTCAACTTCCAATCGGGTCATATGAACTCAATGATACTTATGACTTTCTAAAAAATAAACTAAAAGATTATGATCTTGAGAAAACATTTCAAATGGAGAGTAATAATAACACACTTCAAGTTCATATTACAACTACCAAGGAACCTATTTATTTTAATAGAAACAACTCCATTGGACAATTGCTTGGTTTCAATAAAAAAAATAATTTACCCCGACTTGAAAAAAACATATATATCTGATCAACCTGTCAACATTTTAAAAATAAACACAATACGCTTAGTATGTAATATTGTAAGCGGGTCATATATTGATAGTAGACAAGATCATTCATTATACGAATTTGGAATTAATGTTCCACCAGGCTATAAAATGAATATCACACCACACAATCTTATTTACTTACCAGTCAACACTAGAGAAATAAGTACACTCTCTATACACATAACTGATCAGAACGGTGAATTAATAAATTTACGCGGTGAAAACTATACAATTCGCTTACACTTAAGATTAATACAATGATTATATACAATAAAAGAGGTGATACCTACCATCATCAGCACACTTTAAAACATAAAGTTATAGGAAGAGGATCGAAACCAAAAAAATACACACTTACATTAAAAAATAAGTTAATTCTTAAATCATTGGGCTTCAAAGTGCGAGTTTAACTAAAGTCATGGGGTTGAATGAAATATTGGCAGTACGGGAAAAACCTTTCTCTGATGAAAGTATATCAAAGAAGGAATATCACAGCTATCAACCCTATCAACAATCATTTAAACCAAATGATGAGATAAGAATTACAATCCAAAATCAAGATTTATATGTACTCCCCCATGAGAGTCTTCTAAATTTTCAAGGAGATATTACCCTAATTAAGGAAGGGGGAGCGGTAGAAACTCAAAATGTTATTGCGAGAATGAGAAATAATTGTATGGCATACTTTTTAGATGAAATACGCTATGAAATCAATGGTGTTGAAATAGATAGAACAAGATTTAGTGGTATTACTTCTACAATAAAAAACTTTTTTTCTTTAAATCAATTTGAAAGCAAGAGACTTTACAATTCTGGATGGAGCGGAGGACCCGATTTCAATTTAACCCCCCACTTCAACTTTTCAATACCCCTTAAAAATCTACTTGGATTTGCTGAAGATTTCAAAAAAGTATTATTAAATTGTAAACATGAACTAGTACTATTAATATCAAAAAATTTTAATGATGTACTTGAGCAAGATAAATTTGAGAGTGCACAATTAGTCGGAAAGTATCATCTCAATATGACTAATATTACATGGAAAATTCCTCATATAACACCCAGCGATTCAACGAAAATTAAAATGTATGATATTATAAAAAGTGGAACCAATCTACCGATTGCATTCCGTAGTTGGGATACATACATTAATCCTAAACTAAGTAATGGAACAAATCATGTTTGGAATGTTAAATTAGCTGCTAACCGAGAACGTCCACGATTTGCTTTAATTGGATTTAAAGATAACCACCATCTGATTACAAACAATTTAAGAAATCTAAAGGTCTACTTAAACTCTGAAACATATCCCTACGATGACTTAAACTTGGACTTTGAAAAAGATCGATTTGCACACCTATATGAAATGTATTGCAAGTTTCAATCTAGCTACTATAACCGAAGTGAATCTCCTTTACTATCACCTACAGAGTTTAAAACTAAAGCTCCTATTATCGTAATTGACTTATCATATCAAAATGAAATGGTTAAATCGGGACCCATTGATGTTAGGATTTCAATTGAACTTACCAAGCCCACTATCGAAAATGTTCAAGTATATTGCGTGCTCATACATGATCGTTTAGTTGAATATAACCCGTTGAATGGTCTAGTTCAGCGGATTGTCTAACAATTAATCAATCAATCATGAGTGAAGATATTGTTGCAATTGATGTTCAAGGATTTCTTGGGAACAACAATAAATTTATTCTAAAGGAAATTGGAGTCGTATTCAAAAACGAGACAATCTTGAATTCTAATTTTATCATACACTCTCCACATGATTTTATTGAATTGAATAAGAAATGTAGAAAAACAGCTACTTGGCTAACAAAAAAACATCACAAAATTTATTGGAATGATGGAGTATACTTTTTCAAAGAAACACAAATGTATTTAAGAGAAATAATTAGAAAACAGGAAATAATTTGTAAGGGATATCAAAAAAGGTTATTCCTACAAAAATTTTTAAAAATTGATAATGTAATTAACATTGATGAAATTGGTTGTCCCTCTCTAAAAATAATGGATGGAAATCACTTTCCATATTGTTCATTACATGCTCGGGATGGTGTCTGCTCTCTGAACAATGCTCATAAAATCTTAAACTTTTACACAAACGAAAACTCCTAAACACCTTTTAAACAATTCATTCACATTTTGAGAGTCGGGAAAATAAGTTTACGAAATGACTGATTCTAATAACAATCTTAATATACCGACTTATTCATCTTTAATAAATAAAATTAATTTTTTTATTAATACATTTGGAAATATGATTTCAAAAGAGGACTTGAAATTACTACTGGAGACAAGGAACATGTTCATGGGTACTGACGTAAACGAGTTTATAAAAACAACATTTGGAGAACATTTAAATTTATGTACATTTTCTAATGATAATATAGAAACTTGTGCTTGTTTTCATTTTGTAATTCAACAATATAGAGTTAGAAAATTAATTTCATCATATATTGAAAATTTTAAATAAAGAGAAAACCAAAAAAAAAAATTTCTATTGTTTTGAATTTGTTTTTGAGGGTGGGTCTATTATCAGCTGTTGCATTTTTTAACATCTGTTTTCTAAGTATAATACAACGAGTTATCTCTACCAAACTTTAGTTTAAGATAAACATTCAGACTATTACGTTGAAAGAAAAAATGATTTCCTCAAAAATTGAAGAGTTCTTAAGGGAGCATGGAAGTGAGATCTTCAAGGAACATGCTACGAAATTGAAATCATTTCATACATTTTTTAAAGATGTAGAAGCCACCCCACTAATTCATTCAAAGTATGGAGAACACCTATCATCCTGTGCATGGGCATATGATGATTGTAAAGTTGGACCTGAAACTTGCAGGTGTATGCATGTTGAAAAGAGAGAAGAAGACGCCTTAAAATTGATGGAAAGATACATTCATTTATTTAAAAGACTCAATGTAAACTAATTTAAGACGAATATATAGAAATAAAAACGTATTTGACCAAACAAACGATCTCATTTGTTTTTGTGTATTTTCTGTTAGGAACCACCACCACAAGCACCGCCACCACCACCATCCCTCTTACACTCCTACGCTTACTTTCCCATCTAATGCTCGCTAAAGAGGGGAGAGGTTACCGAACTCACGCTTGTTTCACACAACAAAAGTATGCGGTCTAATATCCCTCAAACCAATACCTTTTGACCACAAGACCGTAGCCAGGTGTCACCTACAACCCTAATTGACTCAACAAAACGCCCACGCATAACGCGTTCTAACCCAAGTTAGAAGCAACACAGTGACCTGTGTGCAACCATTGCACTCCACAAAATCTCACGCATGACAAAACACCCCTTGTAAAACGAATAGTTTTCTAAAACTGAACTACTTTCCACATTTCTCCTTAACACATACATTTTTTGAAAACATAGAAGGTAACCGTTTTCTCTCTCATGTAAGCGCATGAGAAAAAATTTTCAAATATGATTAAAGAAAAACGTATTTGACTAAATTAACGATCTCATTTGGTTTTGTTCTGTTAGGAACCACCACCACAAGCACCATTTTGACCACAAGACCGTAGGCAGGTTACACTAACAGGTGTCACCTACAACCCTAATTGAATCAACAAAACGCCCACGCATAACAAAACAACGTTTTTGTTACACTCCCACGCTCACTTTCCCATCTAATGCTCGCTAAAGAGGGGGAGGTTACCGAACTCACGCTTGTTTTACACCACAAAAGTATGCGCTCTAATATCCCTCAAACCAACACCTTTTGACCACAAGACCGTAGCCAGGTGTCACCTACAACCCTAATTGACTCAACAAATCGCCCACGCATAACGCGTTCTAACCAAAGTTAGAAGCAACATAGTGACCTGTGTGCAACCATTGCACTCCACGAAATCCCACGCATGACAAGACACCTCCTATCACACACGCAAGCCAGGTGTCATCTACAACCCTAATTGACTCAACAAAACGCCCACGCATAACGCGTTCTAACCCAAGTTAGAAGCAACATAGTGACCTGTGTGCAACCATTGCACTCCACAAAATCCCACGCATGACAAAACACCCCTATCACACACGCAAGCCAGGTGTCATCTACAACCCTAATTGACTCAACAAACCGCCCACGCATAACGCGTTCTAACCCAAGTTAGAAGCAACATAGTGACCTGTGTGCAACCATTGCACTCCACAAAATCCCACGCATGACAAAACACCCCTATCACACACGCACCTTTAGCGTGAGAAAAAGACAAGACAAAACAAGACATATCAAAACACCACTCTCTCACACTCCTACACACCACTTTCTAACCCCATTAAGTGACCTGTGTGCAACCATGCTCATCTAACTAGGGTCAGCAACGCCCCCCTTTTTGACTTAATTATGCTAATTAGGTCATTAGAACACCTGTGTGCAACCATGCGTGACTAATTAGGGTCACCCCCACCTCCTTTTTTGACATGATTAATTACCTAGTGAGCCAGCTCCCGTATTAATCTACTACTCATATCCATATGATAATCTGAATATCGATTTTAGTAAGAATCAGTATGCTCACCTTTATGAAATGTATACAAGATTTCAGTCTAGTTACTATAATCGTGACCGTTTTTGACCCCAAATGAATTTAAATAGAATTAATATGGGTTATATAAACGAATCAGTGAAAACTGGTCCTATTGATGTGAGAATTTTAATAGAATTGAAGGCACCAAGTATATAACCGATTGGATCGGACTAGTACAACGAGTTGTTTAACATTAGAAAAATGTTGAAAGATACTGTTTCGATTGACGTTCAAGCTTTTTTTGATAATAATAATAATTTTATTCTAAAGAATATTGTATTCGAAAATGATCCAAACTTGAATAAAAGTTTTTTAATAGAACCGCCATATAATTTAACTTTGCTAATTACAAAATCTCGAAAGACTGTAATTTGGTTAGCCAATACACATCATACAATTTTTTGGAACGATGCACAAAGGGCCAGAAAGTTAATTTTTTGGCCAAAAATCTGTAATTTCTTTCCTGGGATAGTTAGAAGGATGCAGTTTTTTGCGTTTTTCTCCTGAAAGATTAAACTTTTCAACGAACTAAAAGTAAAATTTTTTGGAATTTTATATGGTATAGATAATCCAAGCCGAAATCGGAAAATTTTACGTACTTTGCGGTTTTTTTTAAAAAAAAAAAATAACTAGAAGACCCACTAAATCCATTTTCATACACGATTAAGTGTGAGAGAAAACAAATTAAAAAAAATTAAATCCACTATAAAATATTATGTCGTTTAAGATTTATGAACCGTTAAAAATTGCTACTTCGGAGACTCCCACTTCAACGTTTATTTAATAATCGACCTAACAAAATTTTCTATTTTTTTCATCTTGTTATCTCTTTAGATTCTTATAGTCAAATTTTTAGATACAAATTATTTGTAAAATATTGGTTTTTAATTTGTTTAATGTTAATTTGACATATTCTGAAGTCATCACAAAAGTATGCTTCATTTATTTTTTTTTCTTATCTAAGTTCATAGTAAAGTTTACAAAACTAATACTAACATAGGGGGTAGTGCTAGCTACCCTGCAAGCATTTTCTATCGCGGAAGTGCCTTCCGCGATCCGAATGCGATATCGCCGAAGTAACTTCTGGAAGTGTCGCCGTAGTCACTTATGGAAGTCACTCAAAAATGTGACTTTATAAAGTATATGTATACATATGCTTGTAGAAGATACCTAGAAGAGTCTTTCCCCATCGGAAAATCTTGAATAAAAACATTTTTTTTTAACTTTTAATATTTTGCATTTATTTTTTGTATACGTGCTTTGTCCGCTTGTATACTCGGTCCCTGGCATATAGGAATTTTTCTATCGTCCATAAGTGACTTGGAAGTTACTTCTACGCGATATAGGTATATTTTGTTCTTGTAAAATGTGTTCAATCGCGTTTTTATCGCGCAGAAGTTACTAAGTGACTTCTGGACGACAGGCGATAGAAATATCGCCCTTTGCTTGCAGGGTACGAGGCCTTCGACTACGTATTTATGTAAGCTACATTTATATTTGTATAATATATTTTAGTTCTCATCCGAAGGAAGTGCAAGAAATGCAGCATACCTTTATGCATACTTAAGTCCTCCCTTATGAATGACAGAAATTGTGAATATTTTTTAGAGACGAGCCAAAAAAGTTAATGTTTCTCTTTTCGAAATATCGATATTTCATTCGACTGTTTAGTTTTAGAAATAAATGTAGCGGGAATGAATGAAAAAAGTAGATTTTAGATGTTAGGCAAACTAAAATCAAATATTGGCGCGCAAAACGTACATTAAAACCTGAAGGAACAAAAAACGGCATACCTTTGGGCATTCTAAGTAAAGCTCATCAAAATGGTTCGACTTCATATTAAGCCTTCAATTAAAACTAAAATTACTAACAACTAAGGCAAAACCGCATCGAGTCGGCGATGAGCGATATTAATAAATTAATCAAAGAATTTATTTTTAATGTAATGACTCCATTTGGGGATGGCACTCAAAAGCACTCGAAAAGCAAAGTACTCATTTGCTAAAAAAAAGCAGTAAAAATCAACGAAAATGTTTATTTTAGGAAACAAGTAAGACATACAAGCTTTTTTATATTTTTTACTTGCTAAAAATAATGACTTCTAAAAGTTTTGTTAAGAAGTCGATCAGCTACATCAGCATCTTTGACTTCTAGATTTTTTTTCATTTCTATCAATATTTGATGAAGTTTTTACTTTAAAAATACGGTAAGAGAAAACTACTTGCCCGTATTCCTTGAAATTTTGGCATAAATTAGTTTCATGTACAATAAAAAGGACTCCATACTCGGTCTGGTCATTTTCTTTAAAAAAAAGTATTTTTGGCCAAAAATCGGATCGGCTGGCGCAGTGTGCGATGGAGAAAACAGTTTTCCACAAACTCGAAAGTATCTAAGGACAATTACAAGCGGAAAACAAATTATTAGTAAAGGTGTGGAAAAGAAACGATTTCTTCAGACGTTTTTTGGGAATCGTCAGCTCATTAATATCGAGGAAATGGGCTGTCCGTCATTAAACACGTTTCCCTATTGTGAGACACTCCTTAAGGGCGGGGTTTGTGCTTTTAAAATGTGCACACATTATTTTGACATTTTTTAAAAGTAGTTCCAAAACAACAAAATAATTTTTATACATCATTTTAAATTTAAGCCTAGATGTGTAAGGACCTACAAGAAAACAAAATTAACAAAATTAAATTTCATAAGGAAATTGACCAATTTATTGAACAATTTAAAGGACAGATAATTGGTGAACATTTTCAACACCTTCTTAACAAAAAAACAAGAAAGAACGCTATAGTCAAGTACCTCGACTATCACATAACCGTTACTCAGCTAAAGGGACCAATAGGAAATGGAGATATGCAAGCAGCAAAGCGAGATTGAAATGCGCCACCTACCGGCCGTAGACAGACTTAAGCGTTATGGGCGTTGGAGTGGGCGTGGCAAACTTTTTTTTTTGATCAATCTATAGGTATTGACGACAAATACATTTTAGTTAAAATTTTTTATGAAGCATGAAAATTGTGGGCGCCACAGGCTTGGGCGCTTTGTGGGCGTTTGAGTGGGCGTGGTATATTTCCGTAACAAACTTGCGCTGCGCTGAAGGCTACGGAATCTAAATCTGAAATCTCTATCTTTGATATTTTGCGAGATATCCGCGTTCAAGGCTACGGAATCTAAATCTGAAATCCCAATTCTCTATATTTGATATTTTGCGAGATATCCAGGTTCCTACTTACGATTTTTTGAAGTTTGTGTGCGGTTTGTGGGCGTTAAAGTGAGCGTGGCAAATTTTTTTTTTAGTCAATCGATAGATATTGATAAGAACAATACATTTCAGTTAAAATTTTTGCTCTAGCATCAAAACTGTAGGAGCCACTGTTTAGGGCGGCTTGTGGGCTTATAGTGGGCGTGGCACGCTGCTGAAATTGCTCTGCGTTAGAAGCTCAGGAATCTGCATGCCAAATCTCAATAGCCTAGCTCTTATAGTTTCCGAGATCTCAGCGTTCATCCGGACGGACGGACAGACGGACAGACGGAGATGGCTATATATATACATATATATATATACTTTATGGGGTCGGAAACGCTTCCTTCTGTCTGTTTCATACTTTCCGACGAATCTAGTATACCCTTTTACTCTACGAGTAAGGGGGATAAATATGTTCATGAATCGAGGTGGACATGATCTCATAGCTACGAATTGGGGTGAACACTTTACATTTTGTAATCCTGAATTAACATCGGAAACCTGCGCCAGCCTCTTCTATGCAAGCCGCCGGAACGAAGCCAGAAAATTAATTTCAATACATAAAACAAGGAAGAACGCTATAGTCAAGTACCTCGACTATAAGATACCGGTTACTCAGCTAAAGGGACCAGAGGGAAATGTACATATGCAAGCATCTAAGCGAGATTGAAATGCGTCACCTACCGGCGGTAGACAGACTTAAGCGTTATGGGCGTTTTTTTGTATCAATCTATAGGTATTGACGAGACCAATACATTTCAGTAAAAATTTTTTATCTAGCATGAAAGTTGTGGGCGCCACAGGCTTGAGCGGATTGTGGGCGATAGAGTGGGCGTGGCATATTCGCGTAACAAACTTGCGCTGCGTATAAGGCTACGAAATCTAAATCTGAGATCCCAATTCTCTATATTTGATAGTTTCCGAGATATCCACGTTCATACTAACGATTTTTTGAAGTTTGTGGGCGGTTTATGGGCTTTAAAGTGGGCGTTGCAAACTTTTTTTTGGGTCAATGGTATTGATGAGAACAATACATATCAGTTCAAATTTTTATTCTAGCATCAAAACTGTAGGAGACACAGTTTTGGGCGGTTTGTGGTCGTTAGAGTGGGCGTGGCACGCTGCTGAAACAAACTTGCGCTGCGTAAGAAGCTCAGGAATCTGCGCGCCATATCTCAATAGCCTAGCTCTCATAGTTTCCGAGATCTCCGTGTTCATACGAACGGACGGATAGACGGACATGGCTAGATCGACTCGACTAGTGATCCTGATCAAGAATATACATACTTTATGGGGTCGGAAACGCTTCATTCTGCCTGTTACATACTTTCCGACGAATCTAGTATACCCTTTTACTCTACGAGGTATAACAACATGTTCGCAATACCAAAATAAATTAATAAATGTATTATTATGCTACAAAATAAACTTCTGACTTTTTATATGTAGCTAAAATTACAGGTACGGAGAATGGAAAATGTTTTCTTGACTGAGATATGTCGGCTACTTGCGAGTTGTTGCGCGGTCGTGATTTCAACCCCTACTATGGGACGATCTAAGCTGTAGCGATATCTCTCGCTATGTGGAATGTAAAGGAAAACAAGGGAGAACGCTATAGTCGAGTACCTCGACTATCAAATACCCGTTACTCAGCTTAAGGGACCAAAGGGAAATGGAGATATGCAAGCAGCAAAGCGAGACTTAAATGCGCCACCTAACGGCGGAAGACAGATTTAAGCGTTATGGGCGTTAGAGTGGGCGTGGCAAATTTTTTTTGGGTCAATCGATAGGTATTAACGAGACCAATGCAGTTCAGTTGAAATATTGTATCTAGCATGAAAATTGTGGGCGCCACAGGCTTGGGCGGTTTGTGGGTGTTAGAGTGGGCGTGGCATGCTTACGTAACAAACTTGCGCTGCGCACAAGGCTACGGATCTGAGATCCCAATTCTCTATCCTTGATAGTTTCCGAGATATCCACGTTCATATTTACGATTTTTTGAATTTTGTGGGCGGTTTGTGGGCGTTAAAGTGGGCGTGGCACTCTACTGAAACAAACTTGCGCTGCGTAAGAAGCTCAGGAATCTGCACGCCAAGTCTCAACAGCCTAGCTCTCATAGTTTCCGAGATCTCAGCGTTCATCCGGGCAGACAGACGGACAGACGGACAAACGGACATGGCTAGATCGACTCGGCTAGTGATCCTGATCAAGAATATATCTACTTTATGGGGTCGGAAACGCATCCTTCTGCCTGTTACATACTCTCTACGAGTAACGGGTATAAATACACTTTACTAAAATAAACGTTGTAACCAGTACCGAATACATCGCACTTCCTTGAATGCTTTACAATAACACATTTTTCCACTTAGCTTCTCGGCTTGCATTATCTCTTTTAACCCGATCGACTTGCTATTTTCTTTTAATTTGTTAAATTATAAGCGAAATAATTTGTTAACTATCGCTTAACATGGCGTTGCCACTTGAGGCTTTACGGAAAATTATTTGTTTTTTTAGGGTTTACATAAGTTTGATTTCATTGATTTTCTCTTCATATTATCTCTTAGATTCGGTTTCTCAAAGCACGTTGGTTATATTACGGGGTTAGGACTGATCTAATACGAGGCAGAGTTTTTTATCTCAATTAATGTTAAACCCAATTAGCCAGTGTGTCAAGCTTGATCAAGACCGTTCACACACGCTGCGCTTGTACAACGTAAACGGGTTTAAGTCCCTGAATCTGCGGCAGTGATATTCCACTCGGAAATCTCCCAGACGAATACGCGCACCCCTTAAAACTTGGCTGGTGTACGGATGCGCGGCGTGTTGGGCATCGGAAAAGGTGATATAGTTGAATTAAACTGCCATCTGGTCTTTAGGGCCGCTCTACTGAACCACACTCCGGGTACGATACACTTGGCCAGTAGACAGGGGTATTTCCGGGGGCTAATATCTCCAAATCATCTCTCGCGGGCCAACCTGACGATTCCGCATTTAAATAAATTACAGGTATGGCAAAATGTGGGTCTCAAAAAAACAATACCTGACGATTGTGCCCCGCGATCTGATTTCGGCCTTCGTGAGGTGGTAAATCCTCCAGTAAATTGGCCGAATCAAAAGGCTGCGCCTTTGGCGACAACTTGTGGAAGGACTGACAGTGGTTTCACCAGGAATTTTATGATACCGGTAGTGAAATTTTGTTGGAGGTTAAACACGCACCAATTTCTAGCCAAATGCAATTGTACTTACTTTAAAATTTCTTCGATGGCTGGCTTTTTTTATGGCAGAATCCTGCATGTCACTCAAAAATATATATTTCGGGCTTTTAGCTTTTTAATACCTTGAAATTTTGAGCTGCTGGCACGTCCGTCTCTCTTGCAGGTTAAAACAAGAAGAACGTAACCGGAATCAGATGGATACCGGCGAGGCTTTTTCTTTCTTTATTGGACGTTGATGCACTATGGTCAGTACAAACAAATTGCCCTTACGACACCAAGCAATGTTTGTTACGCGCGGAGCCCTAAACCGATTTGGGCAAGTAAACTAAATCGCGGTCATGGAAAAGACGACATAACAATAGACAGTTTAAAATACAAGCTCACATAGAATGGTTAGAAACATAGAAATTTACACATTATTGGTAGATAGAAAATACATAAGTTTGTCGTAATTAGTTGCATTGTGGCTATTAAACAGTGAGACGTAACACAGTGCATTGTAATCGTCACAAAGAACACGAAAAGGATCATGAAGGGCATAATTGGATCTACAAAATGGCAGGGACAACTGACGAAAACGACGAACTGTTCTACAGGTGTATCAGGATGAAGTTCACAAACGGTTTTTAGTTTTAGGTCTTCTTTATTCGCACTCTCGGTTAGAACTCACTCGCTGCTCGCAGGCAACTCCCTTTTCAACCCCGTTTTCAGGTTCTCTCGAGAGAGCATCTCCTCTCTCGAGGATCGAATAGTGTGACCAGAGCAGATTCATATACTCTGCCCTGTTCCTATAACTTTAAGTATAACAAACTTAGAACTAGTGTATTGCATATAAACTAGCACACCTATTACACTATATAATAGCCAGCCTGTTACAACTCGGCCGTCCTGACATTGAGATATCCCACTATCTCTGATATTTTATAATTTACTTTTTACAATTGAAACATTTGGTTATCTATTGCTTACAATCTAGTTCATATATATATGTATACAATTCATTATTATATTATACTACTATTTTTTCATCCAATGTCAAATGTTATTAACACTCCAAACACCCTGATATGGGTTTCGAGATAACTGAAACCCATCAATATCTTTGATCAAATATCTGTCATTTTTCAAGATCTTCTCAATTACATAAGGTCCCTTGTTCTTTGGAATAAGTTTTCTCGCTACACCCGCCATACTATCAAAGTTCTTCACCATGACATAATCACCTTCTCTAAATTCGGTTGCGTTTTTTCTTCTCGCATTGTAGTATGCTTCATTTTTCCTCTGCGAATGTGCTTGTGTTTCTTCAGCTTCTTTCCTAATATCTTCTAACGATTTCCTAACCCCTATTTCATAACAACTCTCCTCTAATCTTTCTTTGAACTCATCACAAACTTTTCCCCTTTGAGTTATGCCAAACAGCGTTTCACTAGGCCTCTGCTTAATACTATTGTGAATTGTATTATTCATAGAATACTCTACTTTTTCAATGACATTATCCCAATGTAAACCATTCTCTGGTTCCGCTAACTTCGCTATCATAGGTCCTAAGCTTCTATTGATTCGCTCAACTTGGCCGTTGGCCTGTGGCGATCCCGTTGCAATTTTAATGTGCTTTATGTTATTTTCCTCCATAAATTTAGCAAAATCTGTCGAAGTAAAGCAGCTTCCGCGATCTGAAATAACACATTTAGGCCTGCTATAAGCTCGAAAGTAATCTGTAAATGCATTTACTGCCTCTTTCGTATTGGTTGTTTTGGTCGTATACAGCCTAACAAATTTTGTGAACGCATCTACAACAGCTAATATGTGCTGTTTCGATCTACTATTATCCACAGGTCCATAATGATCTATGTGAATGATTTCGAAAGCCTTATTGACCTTTGGGATACTGTGCAAGTATCCATCACCTTTGCCTACCTTTGGAGAATATGCTATACACTTCAAACAATTTTGAACATGATCAGAAACTTTACTCTTCATGTTTGGAAACCAGTAGCTTTTGCCAATTGCTTCTATCATTTTGTCCCTTCCTATGTGGTCTAAGTCGCCATGATACTTATATAAAACATGATCCTCCATCCGATTCGGCATATAAAATAAAATCCTCTTGTCATTACTTTTCCTGTATATAACACCATTCCTCATTTCAAACCATTTGTGCTCACTATTTTCTAAAATTTTCCTAATCTCTTGTATTTTATCATCCTTTGATTGGCAAATTATTAAATTAGTTTCAAATGTGTTCGATTCTATTACCATTATGTTATTGCAACGACTCAGTGCATCCACGTGTTGCATTTGACTACCTGCCCTATGCTTTAAGTCGTAATCAAACTCCTGAAGCTCTAAAGCCCACCTTGCTATTCTTGGATTGAAATCAATTTTATTAAGCGTTAACGTAAGGGAGTTGCAGTCCGTTACAATTTTGAACCGCTTTCCCTGTAAGTATATCCTAAATCTTCTTAATGCGTAAATAATGGCTAAGGTTTCCAGCTCAAAGCTGTGGTATTTCGCTTCTGAAGTTGTTGACCTTCTTGAAAAATAGAATATAGGATGCAACTTCTTGTCTGCTTTTCGTTGAAGAAGTACCGCCCCAAACCCTAAAGCACTGGCATCGCAGTGTAACTCAACTTCGTCTCTGTGATCGTATATAGCTAAAACTGGCGCTTCCATCAATTTCGCTTTCAAATGTGAAAAACAATTTAATTCATCTTCCTCAAACTTAAATACCCTATCTGTTTTCACTAAATCGTATAAAGGTTTCGCTATTATTATTATTATTATTGAAAAGTCTTTAATAAATCGGCGGAAATAAGAGCAGAGTCCCAAAAAACTTTGGACTGCTTGTACTTTAGTCGGAATTGGAAAATTTTGTATGGCTTCTAAGCCCCTCTCATCAGCTTTGATTCCATCACCTGAAATCAAAAACCCTAAATATTTGACCTTGTCTTGTAAAAATTTGCACTTGTCCATTCTCAATTCTAACTTATTTTCCACTAACCTCTTAAATACTTCTGCTAATATTTTGAAGTGTTCTTCTATATTCCTACTGGCGACCAAAATGTCGTCCATATACACAACAACCTTATCCTGTCTTATCATATCCGAAAATATATCGTTGACGAATCTTTGAAATACTTGTGGAGAAGTCTTAAGCCCCATCGGCATACGTAAAAACTCAAATTGCCCCAACGGCGTAGTAAACGATGTGTATCTTACCGACTCTTTGTTAACAAACACATGAAAGTAACCATTTTTAAGATCTAAATACTGATTTTCCCACTAATTTATCTAACAGGTCATCAATTAAGGGAATCGGATAATTATCCTTGGCCATGATCTTATTTAAGCGTCTAAAATCTATGCACAGTCTAAGGTCTCCCGACTTCTTTTTAACTTATACAATCGGAGAGGCATACTCCGATCTATTAGCTGGAATAATGCCATCCTTAATATATTCATCTAACATTTTCTGCAACACTTCCTTTTCACTGTACGAAAGTCTTCTAGGTACACAACTAAATGGCTTAGAGTTTTCCAACACGATGTTCATTTCACATTTAATATTTGGATTTTCAGGTCGCTTTACCTGGACATACCTTTTTTCCACTAATTCAATTAATTTCTTTTGGTCTATATAGCTAACTTGTTCACCAATATTATAGACACTTTCCTTTTCCGATTCTTCTACTATATCTATTTCCATCATCTGTTGTTCAAAACTATCAAAAATTGTTTCCTTTTCTACTTTTAAAATTTTACTTTCTAAAGTTTCTTCTAAAATTTCACTTTCTAATTTTTCACCACCTACCATTTCATACCCTAACATCTCATTTCCTAACTTTTCACTTCCTAATATTTCACTACCCAATATTTTATCCTCTAAAATCTCATTCCCTAACTTTTCATTTCCTAATATTTCACTACCTAACATTTTATTCTCTAACATCTCATTCCCTAACTTTTCATTTCCTAATATTTCACTATCTAAAATTTTATCCTCTAAGATCTCATTTTCTAACTTTTCATTTCGTTCACACTTCAAATCTTTTCTTAAATTGCAAGGCACCTTATAAATTGACCCAATTTTTCTATTATCTTGGGTCTCAGTACTCTCTACAGTTATTATATTTAAAGTTTCTAAATTAATTTCCAAATCGCAGGCTTTCATAAAATCTCTTCATCAGCCACAACAATTAAATTAAAAAAAGTCTTATTTCTTTTTTCATTATAAAACATAATATTTTTCCTTCGCTTTTCAATAAGCTTTTGTTTAATCCGAAGTAAGTCTCATTTTGTGGATCTAATTTAATATTTCTCGGCACAACCGAATGTTTGATTAGTGACGCTGGGCTTCCTGAATCTTTTAGGCATTCTGTAATAATTGGCTGGTTAGGGTTTTCAAAACAAAAAGTTTTAAACAACCTTACATAGTTATTGACATCTTGATTCTTATTTTGAGGACATCCGTTGATGAAATGATCAGTAGCTCCACATCCGTAGCACGTCCCTGGTGTTCTCTTTGGTTTGGCGCACTCTCTAGCCCAATGCCCCTTTCCGTTGCAGTTGTAGCAACGCGTCTCCTTGCTCGCCGGATCGGTTTTCGAAGACTGCATCTTGTTGCTCCCAGCAGCCCTTGTTGGCAGCATTATGTCAGCGAAAGCTCTAAGCATCCTTCCAGGATTCTCAAAACACTGTAACTTGGCCTGCGTGCGTAAGTTAATCGTCGGTATGCCAACAATAAGTCCATCCAGTAGCACGTCCTCCTCCATGTTGACATCTCGAGCCAGCCTGCTCTTCTCCTCAAAGTACATTGCGAAGTTTTCATTCGGTTGCCACAGACGCGGTTCAAATTTACGCCTTATGTCTGCCTTCGACTCATTACCACCAAAAGTAAGTTGTAATTGCTGCAGCAACTCACTCGTTGGTTTAACAAAACGAGAAGGATCCGCATGCATCCACTCCAAAGCGCTGCCTTTTAGTTTGCTGATCAGCAACACTCTTCGCTGGATGTCCGATAGGTCATACAACGTGGATATGTTGTCCCATTTGGAGATCCAGGATCGTACAGGAATCTTCTCGGCAAAGTCCATCAAAATTTCCTTGGCTAGATTAAATCCAGCTGACGAAAACTCAGCCCTTCCAACGGGGCGCTGTGTCGCGATTTCGTCAGAAGTTCGATGCGCATCTCTGCCGTTGTTGCCACCGTCATCTGCGCAGCCAAGTTGTTGCAAGTTCTCGAAATTTCCTTGTACAATGTTCGTAGAACCGCTGCTTCGCTCGCCAGCTCGCTCTCGCCTATTCTCGGAATTCTCCGAACTGTTGGTTGCCAGCCAACTCGTTCTTGCCCGTTCTCGGAATTCTCCGAACCGCTGCTTGCCTTGCCATCTCGTTCATGCCCGTTCTTGGAATTCTCCGAGCTCTTGCTTGCGCCGCCGTCCGACTTCGCAAAATTCTGCGAATTGTGGCTTTTGGCGCCACTGGCTGAACTAACGCTGTCGACTCGCCTATGCAGAAATTCTAGAAATTTCTGGGCCTTCTCGATTTCCAAGCGCAACTTGTCCATGGTTTCTAAGCCACAAATCGGCTCCATCGGACCTTGTGACTCGATATTTTCGTCTTCCGAGTCTGTAGTCCCCGTGTCCACAATTTCTCCGACTTCCTGATCGACTTGCGGGACGACTCCCCGATTTTCCGGCGGAACACTGCTAAGTCGCGAAAAAAAATAGGCCTTGGATCCAGTTGTCGGCAAATTATCCATTTCACTGTTTAAGTTTTTATAGATTTTTTTTTTTCGGTATCCCACTTCTGAGATTGTATCAGGATGAAGTTCACAAACGGTTTTTAGTTTTAGGTCTTCTTTATTCGCACTCTCGGTTAGAACTCACTCGCTGCTCGCAGGCAACTCTCTTTTCAACCCCGTTTTCAGGTTCTCTCGAGAGAGCATCTCCTCTCTCGAGGATCGAATAGTGTGACCAGAGCAGATTCATATACTCTGCCCTGTTCCTATAACTTTATAACTTAGAACTAGTGTATTGCATATAAACTAGCACACCTGTTACACTATATAATAGCCAGCCTGTTACACAGGGTACATTCTAGTGGAGGGAACTAAGAAGGAAGGGAGATAAGTCCAGAGGTAGGTAAGTCCAGAAGGCGCAACCTCGCATGATAACAGGGCAATCGACTTCCTGTGTGCCAGTTTAAACCTCTCAAAGCAAATAAAAGGAATTGTTTTTGAAAGGACTCCAGCATATTTTGGTAACAGCTAATTTGAGGTGACCATATACACGAACAATATTCCATAGTCGGACGAACAAAAGAAACATACAAAAGCTTTGTTTTGTATGGATCATCAAACTCCCTTGACCAACGCTTCATAAACACCAGGAAAGTTCTGGCTTTGTCAGCTATAGTAGATATATGGCTTTTAAAAATAAGTTTATGGTCAAATAAAACGCCCAGATCCTGAACAGAAAAAATACGTTCAAGGACAAGGAATACAGAGATGGATAACGATAAAAGGTCATAAAGTTACTTTTAGAACAGTTCAAATCTAACATGTTTATTATGCACAACGTATAAAAACAATCAAGATCTAATTAAAGGTCATTACATGAATTAGGTAAACACATGGACAAACATAGCTTGACATCATCTGCATACATTAAAACAGTTGATGATTTTATGACATAAGGCACTCCAGAAGTAACATTAATTATTTTGGAAATTTTATTATTAAAACAAACCATTTGAGTTATATTACAAAGGTAGGAAAATATCCACTCTAGTAGGTTGCGAGGAAAACCTAAAAGGGACAATTTATAAATAAGAAGCCAATGGTTCACTGAATCGAAAGCTTTAGAGACATCGGTATAAGTCACATCGGTTTGATGATGTGTCAGAAAACCTCCAGTAATTAAAGACGTAAATTCAAGTAGGTTTGTAGAAGTAGAGCGACATCTAGTGAAACTATGCTGACAAGGTGAAATAATAGACCGGCAATGATGCTGCAACTGACAGGTAATGTTCCGTCAATAAAATCATGTTGCATCCTAGGAATCATTGCCAATGAGTCCTTTCTCTCCAACCAAGAAATATTGGGAAGATTAAAATCACCAAGCACAATAAGTTGGTCAGTTTCAGCAATCACAAGGAGATAGAATGTATGGCGAACAGGTGCAATAGATACACGTTCAATACAGAGCCAGGGGATATATAGGTTAAGGTTAGAAAAATGTTACTTTTTGGGAAAGATAATTTTACGAAAAATAAATTCAATACCTGATGATTCAGAAATATCAAAAAACTCAGAAGTTAAATTGGATTTGACTCCAATAAGAACTCCTCCCCCTCGACGTGTCTGACGATCCTTCCGATAAACAAAAAAGTTATTAGACAAAATCTCACTTTCGAGTACGGATGGGTTAAGCCAGGTCTCAGTAAGTACAATAACATTGGCTTCAAAAATGGAACTATTTTAATAAAGCGTAGAGAGTTTACTAAGAAGCCCCCGAACATTCTGATAGTGAATAAGGAAATTTAGTTTTTTCAATTTAAATCAGAGCTGGGCGCCGACAAAGAAGTCATGGAGAGGGTGCTATTTTTTCACATATTCATGCACAATTATATCAGCAGGCCAAAAATTAAATTAAATTTGGTGATGTCAATACTATTTTGATTGGGAAGGGAGAGGTTTGTGACAATATGATGCATCACGTCACTTACTGTTAGTGCTGCATTCAACCTAGACACAAAAATAGATTTCCTAGGTACCATGACAGTAAGTGGTACCGGACTTGGTCCAAGGAACTTGTGAGATGGTTCCGAGGACGCCTAGCTGGAGGCGACCAAGCGGGTCGCAGGTTGCGGATAGCGAACGGCCTATAAGGCCAGCTGTGAATATCAGTAGGCTAGGTCAAACGGATTCCGCCAGACCAAAACCTCTGTAATAAACAGCCCCGGACAGCCAGGGGGTATCTGTCGCTGTTTAGCGGCAGTACCGTCGATGCGAATTGTTCAGCCGCATTTAAATAGTTGCTCTACACAACCCTTTTTCCCCAAACGCACAACCTACCTCCTTCCTATCCCACACAACATCTCACCTCGGGCCGGACTAAGGTGTAAATCGGACCGTGCCGAGAGTCAGCCTGGCTGAGGGCCCGGGTTAAAAACTAGCTCAGTCTCTAACGGTGGGCTCAGGGAGATGGCGGCCCCCTGCTCTATTTATCGCCTTACCCGGGCATCGCGGATCTCTGCCCGGGTGGACCTTCCCTTTCTCCGCAACTCGTGGGAATCAATTATGAATACCAACAAAAATAAAAATAAAAACACAATGGAGCCGGGCACTCCTAAGAAACCCGTGACGGAGGAGAAGGTGGGTGCGACAGGATCTGCGAGCGTTGGCTCCGCCTGTGCTGGCACCAGCTCGGGGGCTATCCCAAAAGGGCCCCACCCCAAACTGGGGGTGATAGGTGGAAGACAGTCGGCCGCCAGCACCTCTGCAAAGTGCGCGCCGGCGCCAAAAACTGCAGGAGGTATGACGAAGACGGTCGCTCCAACCACCGAGCAAAACAAACACACTTATGCGGAGAAGCGGACTGCCGCGCAGACACTCCGCTCACATAACAGGAGCAAGATTGCCAACCCCTCAGCTGAATGGCTGAAGAAGGTGAAATGGGCGAAGACGGTGCTCCCCAACTACGGGCAAGAGAAGCCTAATGCTGTAAGTACACAGCCAAAGAGACAACGATCTCTAGAGTTGCCTGGACCTGTGGCAAAGAGAACTAGGGTCCAACAGAACCTGTCATTTGCGGAGATAGCGCGGGACAAGGTTCTGATTGGACTGGTTGACAAGGGAAACCCTGGAGGCCGGATCCCAAGAAACCAGTGGAAGGCGGTCGAGGAGCAGCTAGCGGTCATCTGCATGGCTTTGCTCCGGGACTTCCCCCAACCGACGCCATGTTGCAAGGACGCAGGCTGGTTCCAGGGCAGCGTCAAGGTGGTGTCTTGCGACAGCCGGAGATCAGCTGACCTCTACAAGAAGGCGACGGAGAGGTGTATCCTGGGGCGAAAATCGTTGCACTAGATTGGTGCGACGTCCCCAGCAGACCACGAGCGAGGATATGGCTGCCGTCGTCCATCAAAGCACAAGCACAAGAGGACATCCTCTTTATGTTGCAAAGGTGCACCCCAAATTTGCCCACGCACGACTGGAAAGTCGTAAAGGTGGAACCTCACGAGGGGCCGATCAGCCAGGCCATCGTGGTACTGAATAAGGAGTCAGTATCCCCAATAGAGGCCGCTCACGGGGAGCTGAACTTCGGATTCAGTGCCATCCGCATCAAAGTCTACAAGAGAGACTCTAACTCGAAGGAGGACCCGACCGGCAACCCAGCCGAGCAGGTCTTTCCCGAGGAGATAGAGGCTCCTGGAGATGATGAACCGGAAGATGGCTACTCAACCGACGCGTCGCTAAGCAGAGGGATGCAGGCGATAAACCCGGCGGACGAAGACGACGGCGACCTCAGCGGCAGCGAGGAAGCGGACGTCACAGTGGTGGAGGGGAACTCGGCAGATGTCGCTAAGACTACTGCAAGTGAACCTCCATCACAGTAAAGCAGCGTCGGCTGCCCTCCTGCTCCGCCTGGCTGACGGCGGGGCAGACCTAGTACTCATACAGGAGCCTTGGGTGGTAGGAGGCAAGGTTGCTGGACTGGGTACCAAACATTTCAAGCTGCTGCTTGATCCAAAAGAAGGTAAAATTCGAACCTGAATTTTAGCCAAAAGGCACCTTAGCATATTTCTGATTCATAATTACAGCAACGGAGACAACACCGTAGCAAGTCTGGAACTTCCAGCGGCTACAATCAGGGTGGCTTCAGCTTACATGGCCTTCGAGAAGGAAGACCCCCCAGACGAGCTTGTCCGGACACTGGTCAAAGATAGCGAGGCGCTCAAAATAGGACTGGTAATCGGCTGCGACGCAAACGCTCACCACACTCAGTGGGGAAGCCCAACAAGCAACAACAGGGGTGAGTCTCTTTTTAACTTCAACCTTGGCTCAAATCTATTTCTATGCAACAGGGGTAATACCCCCACCTTTATCACAAAAAATAGCCAAACAGTCATTGACCTTACCATGGTGTCAGGTAATCTGCTAGAAGCAGTCAGAAACTGGGAAGTCTTAAACGAACACTCTTTCTCTGACCATAGATTTATAGAAACCATTTTATCACTAGACCCTCCTACTCCAGCTGAATTCGTCAACCTTAGACGTACCAACTGGCGCGCTTATAGGGAAGCCCTACTAAACATTCTTCCAATAGAACCCCCAAGTGACAACAGTGATATACTCAGTCTTGATAACATAGTAGGGATGTTCACGAATGCCTGCAACTCGGCTTTCGAAGCAGCCCACCCTAAACGCAAACCGAGAGGAACCAGAAAGCCTCCTTGGTGGACACAGAAACTTTCAGAACTCAGATCCAGTTTCCTGCAAAAGCAGGAAATGAGGATCTAAAATGGCAACAGTACAAGTTAGAACTAGCCTCCTACAAGAAGGCCATAAGGAAAGAAAAAAGATCAGCTTGGCAGACCTTCTGCTTAAACATAGAGGAAACAGCCGATGCAGCTCGGCTTAGGAAGATCCTCTCCAAAACAACCCCCTCCTTGGGGTACCTTTAAAAACCAGTGAGGAGTCCCTAAGCCTACTTCAGCCTACAGCTTCAAACCCTTCAAATCACCAGGACCCGATCATCTCTCACCTGCCCACATCCAACACGCAGGTCAACTTGCCATCAACTGGCTAAAGACAATTTTCCGTACCATTCTTAGGATAGGAACGTTGCCATCAACATGGAGGGAAACAAAGGTAGTCTTTATACCTGTAGGGGTATGATATATTCCCCCAAAGTTAAACACCAACACACATATATATGTACTTCTAGTCTTTATTTTATAATTTCGTCTGTTCAGGATCACGGTCGGCGTTCAACTGCCCTCGCTCTCAGCTCACGATCCGCATCAACCCCCGACTCATTGGGAGAGTGTGAGAGCGATGAGAGAGATAGAGAACAGTGAGCGGCATCGTACAACAACAACAACTTATTCTTAGAACTTACACGAATGATCTAGAAGGAATACATTAACATACACATACATACATACTACGACGTAGCAATCCTGCTACAATTCGGCCGTCCTGACATTTTAAGATCCCCTGATCTTGTGTTAATTTACAATTGATTTCGGCTTATATTTATCTTAGTTTCTATAATTTAGTTTTGTATTTACAAATTCTTAGATATATTTACAACTTTATTTTCGTTTTCCAATCCAATGCTTAATATTTTGGCTACTCCAGACACCTTGATAAGGGCAACGCGATAATTGAAAACCTTCAACATCTTTTATCAAGTATCTATCATTTCTCAAAACTTTATCTATAACATAAGGACCCTTGTGTTTAGGTATTAGCTTTCTTGCAACTCCTACTGAGCTATCAAAATTTTTTACCATAATATAGTCTCCAACTTTGTACTCCGAACTCTTTGTCCTTTTTTCATTGTATCTCTGTTCGTTGTCTTTTTGTAATTTTCTTTGCGCTTCTGAACCATCTTTTCTAGTTTTGTCTAAATCTCTAACATCACTAACATTATCTAATTCTTCTAACTTTTGTCTCAATTCATCAATAACTTTTCCTTTCTGCTCGATTCCAAACAACATTTTACTTGGCATTTGTGCTATGCTTCTTTGCTTCGTGTTGTTTAATGAAAACTCAACATCTTCCACAACTGTGTCCCAATGCATTTTCTGTTCTGGATCTGCTAATTTAGCTATCATTGGTCCCACAATTCTATTAATTCTTTCTACTTGTCCATTGGCTTGAGGTGACCCAGTCGCAATTTTGACATGTTTAATGTTACATTCTTCCATAAATTTTCCAAAATCTTCCGACGTAAAACAGCTTCCCCTATCCGAAACTATACAAGTTGGTCTGCTGTAAGACCTAAAGTAGTCTTTCAATGCTATAATTACTTCCTTTGTGTTCGTCGTTTTTGTTGCATATAGCCTAACAAATTTAGTAAATCCATCTATAACCACAAAGAGATGTTTCTTTGCTCTTCCATTATCAACCGGTCCATAATGATCAATATGTATAATTTCGAATGGCACATTTCCTTTAGGAATACTGTGCAGCAGTCCTTCCCCTTTCCCTGACTTTGGCGAGTATGCTACACATCTTATACAATTTTCAATATGTCTAACCACTTTCTCTTTCATATTCGAAAACCAATACGTCCTAACAATAGCATCCATAACTTTATCTCTTCCTAAATGACCTAATTCATTGTGATATTTGTATAATGTCTTTTCCTCCATTTCTTCTGGAACACAAAATAATAACTTTCCATCATTCGACTTTCTATATATAACTCCATTCCTCATCTCAAACATTTTATCTTCCTCAATTTCTAACTTTTTTCTAACATCTTTTAATTTTTCATCTTTCGCTTGACAAATAATTAAATTATCTTCAAAGCTATTCGTTTCTACTACCATTATGTTTGTATTTCTACTTAACGCGTCAACATGTTGCATAAGTTTTCCCGATTTATGAACTAATTCAAAGTCATATTCTAGCAATTCTAATGCCCACCGTGCAATACGGGGGTTTAACTCAATTCTATTTAACGTCAACGTCAGTGAGTTACAATCTGTGACTATTCTAAATCGTCTACCCTGCACATAAATTCTAAATCTTCTAAGAGCGTAAATTATTGCTAACGTTTCCAGTTCAAAACTATGATACTTTGCTTCGTCTTTTGTTGTTGCTTTCGAAAAATAAAATATTGGATGAAGCTTTTTATCCTCTTTTCTTTGCAGCAAAACTGCTCCAAAACCTTGTGCACTGGCGTCTGTATGCAATTCTACCTCGTCCTTGTAATAATATAATCCTAACACTGGAGCTTTCACCAACTTTTTCTTAAGCATTTCAAAACATTGCAATTCCTTTTCTTCAAATACAAATTCTTTATCCTTTTTTAACAATTCATATAGAGGTTTAGCGATCATCGAAAAATCTTTAATGAACCTTCTAAAATACGAACACAAACCCAGAAAGCTTCTAACACCGTGTACTTTGTCTGGAACGGGAAAATCTCGAACAGCTTCTATTCCTTTGTCATTAGCCTGTATTCCTTTGCTAGTTACCAAAAATCCTAAGTATTGTACACTTGCTTGTAGAAACTCACACTTGTCCATTCTTAATTCTAGTTTGTTCCTTGCTAATCGATCAAAAACTTCTCTAAGAACACTTAAATGTTCTTGCATTTCTTTACTCGCAATCATGATATCGTCCATGTATATAACCACCTTACCATCTCTTATCATGTCTGCAAAAATCTTATTGATAAATCGTTGAAACACCGCTGGTGCATTCTTCAGCCCCATTGGCATCCGCATAAACTCAAATTGTCCTAAAGGCGTCATAAATGAGGTATATTTTATCGATTCACTATCCACAAACACATGAAAGTAGCCATGCTTTAAATCTAATTTCGAAAATATTGTTTTATTTACTAATGTATCTAATAAATCGTCAATCAAAGGTAACGGATAATTATCTTTCACCATAGTCTTGTTAAGCTTTCGGTAATCTACACATAGTCGCAAGTCGCCTGACTTCTTTTTAACTAACACTATTGGAGATGCATACTCAGATTCACTTGGCCTTATAATTCCTTCACTTAAGTATTCGTCTAATATCACCTGTAATTTTTCTTTCTCTGTGTAAGCTAAACGTCTGGGCGAACAACTGAAAGGTTTTGAGTCCTCTAATCTTAATTTCATTTCGCATCTAACCTCCGGTTCCTTTGGCCTTTCTTTATTTACATAACAACTTTCTATCATCCTAACAAACTGACACCTAACATTATAATTCACATGATCACCAACTTTGTATTCTACACTTTCATCCGTTAAATTTATATTAAATAATTCCTTTTCCACAAGATTAATTTCCGGCTCAACATAATTTTTATTCATAACTTCTTCTTCATCTCTGATTTTACTAAAAATTTCTTTAATTGTTTCCCTGCTGTCCCTACTTCCATGATTAACATCGCTAAAAGTTGTATTTTTATCCCTAACATTACTAACAACATCGCTAATTATTTGCTTTTCATCACTAACATCATCGCTAACTATCTGTTTTTCATCACTAACATCATCGCTAACTATCTGCTTTTCATCACTAACATCATCGCTAACTATCTGCTTTTCATCACTAACATCATCGCTAACTATCAGCTTTTCATCACTAACATCATCACTAACTATATGCTTTTCATCACTAACATCAGAAGGATTTTCAATATTCTCAACTGTAACCATTTTCAAAGTGTCAAGGCTTAAATTTAGATTACAAGCATCCATAAAATCTCGTCCCAAGATTACATCATGACTCATAGATTCGTTGGCCACAATAACTAAATTAAAATGTATTTTATCTAAATTTTTCATAACATAACATAATACTTTTCCATGCGTTTTTAGGTAACTTTTGTTTAAACCGTAATATGAACTTAAAACTGGTAATTTTGAAATGTCTTTGGGTACTTTGGATATTTTGATAAATGAAATCGGACTTCCTGTATCTATGAGGCATTCTGCAATTAACCTGGTATTTGATTCATCTACAAAATTAATTTCAACATATCTTACATAATTATTTTCGCCCTCGTTCATGTTTTTATTGTTAAAGCATTTCGCAACAAAATGTCCCCTCTTACCGCACGCATAGCACGATCCTTTCTCCCGCTTCGACTTCCTGCACTCGTATGCCCAATGCCCTTTTGCATTGCAATTGAAACAGCGAGTCTTCTTGCTATCCTTGGGACCCGTTGATGTCGTCGGCCTGCCAACTCCATATGATTTTGGCAAGCTTACATCCGCAAACGCTCTCTTAATGTGCCCAATATCCACAAAGCATTGAATATGCGCCTGATTACGTAGCCCTTGATTGGGAATTCCTTCGATGATGCAGCTCAACATTTCATCAGCATCAATATTAATACCTTGAGCAAGCATTATCTTGTCGTCGACATAACTTCCAAAAGTTTCGCTTTGTTTCCATTTGCGACCTTCGAATTTGCGTCTTATCTCCAACTTCGATGATTTTCCGCCAAACGTTGAAATCAGCTCTGCAGTCAAGCCATCCAACGGTAGCAACACGCGGTCTGAATTTGCGTGCAGCCACTCATAAGCTTTTCCTTTAATTTTGCTCACCATTAGCATTTTCTCGAATTTTCCACCTATTCCATAAATCTTCGCGATATTATGCATTTGAGTAGTCCATTTGCAGGCACACGACTCGCCAGCAAACTCTCTCAACACCTGTGTTGCCATACTCAACGAGACGCCGATGCTCTCGTTAAAGTTTTCCACCACCGCAACGTTGCCGTTTTTCACCTTACGTTCGCTGCTCTTTGCGTTCCTAGAATTCTCTCCAGCCTGGTTGTGCATGTCGTCTTCTGTATAGTTTTCGTTCCGTTTGCTTCTAATTCTGAGAATGCTGCCAGCAATTTCGTCATTCCTTTCACCATCTTCGCCGTTAATTTCGCCGTCTTCTTCGTCGTAATTCTCAATGCTGCCGTCTTCGCCGTTACTTTTGTCACCGTCTTCTTCGTCGTAACTCTGGATGCCGCCGTCTTTGCCGTTACTTTTGTCGCAGTCTTCTTCGTCGTAACTCTGGATGCCGCCGTCTTTGTCGTTACTTTTGTCGCCGTCTTCTTCGTTGTAACTCTGGATGCCGTCGTCTTTGCCGTTACTTTCGTCTCCGTCTTTGCTGTTACTTTTGTCGCCGCCTTCTTTCTGGATAGTTCCGCCGCCGTCTTCGAAATTCTCGTCGCCGCTGTCTTCGCCTTTACTTTTGTCGCCGTCTTTGTCTCCTTTTTGTCTCGCCATTTCGTCAAACTTTTCCCGAATTTCCTTCGGTATATTATTTAATCGCAAGATCAATTGTCTCTTTGTTCCGGTTGTTGATAACTTCAATACACTCAACCACCTTTTTAATTGTTCAATCGACTCGTTGTTTAAATCCATTTTGATTTTCTTTGTACTAACGATTTAATTACTTGGCTCGTGATCGGCCCACTTCTGATTTTGTAGGGGTATGATATATTCCCCCAAAGTTAAACACCAACACACATATATATGTACTTCTAGTCTTTATTTTATAATTTCGTCTGTTCAGGATCACGGTCGGCGTTCAACTGCCCTCGCTCTTAGCTCACGATCCGCATCAACCCCCGACTCATTGGGAGAGTGTGAGAGCGATGAGAGAGATAGAGAACAGTGAGCGGCATCGTACAACAACAACAACTTATTCTTAGAACTTACACGAATGATCTAGAAGGAATACATTAACATACACATACATACATACTACGACGTAGCAATCCTGCTACATACCCAAAGCGGGCAAAGCCTCGCACACGACGACGAAAGATTTTAGGCCCATAAGTCTGACATCCTTTCTCCTTAAGAACTTCGAGCGACTGATTGGACGGCACAACAGGTCAGTCATGGACTCGAAACAGTTATCAGCAGCGCAGCATGCATATTCAAAAGGCAAGTCCACCGAATCAGCTCTACACGCGGTAGTCAGCCAAATCGAAAAGTCACTCAATCACAAGGAATACGCACTTGCTGCATTCCTGGACATAGAGGGCGCTTTCAACAATGTTCTCCCTACAGCCATAACCGAATCCCTCACCGACCTGGGTGTTGAGATCCAAGTCGTGGAGTTAATCCATAAATTTCTGATGAGCAGAATGGTAACCTCCACGCTAGGAATCTCAACACAAACAAGGTTCATGAACAGGGGAACCCCTCAGGGTGGTGTACTCTCCCCCCTGCTATGGAACATCGCAGTAAATAAGCTGTTGTGCTACATGGAAGGGGGTGGATGCAAGAATGTGGCATATGCGGACGGTGTAGCCATTATTTTCTCAGGAAAATTTCCTCAGACACTATGCGATCTAATGACCGCCAAACTTAAAATACTCTCTGACTGGACAACAGAAAGAGGTCTAGGGGTAAACTCCTCGAAAACGGAACTGGTGCTGCTTACAAAAAGATACAAGATTCCTCAACTAAACCCACCAATATTAAATAACTGCTCTCTCTCCTTCAGTGACAACGCCAGGTATTTGGGGTTAATATTAGATAAGCGTCTGACATGGAGACTAAACAGCCAAGAGAGAACGAGGAAGGCAACAATTGCCCTCTACTCCTGCAAAAAGGCCATCGGAACGAAATGGGGCATGTCCCCAAAAATCGTCAACTGGATACACACAGCGATAGTTATGCCTATTCTGCTCTACGGAGTGTCAATATGGTGGCCCGCGCTAATGAAGCAGACAACCACAACAAACCTAAACAAGGTACAACGAATGTCATCCTTATGCATAAGCGGAGCCCTTCGCACCACCCCCAACGAGGCGCTAAATGCTATTCTGAACCTTCCAAGTCTGGACTTAGCCGGCATGGAACGAGCTAAGATAGCTGCGGTTCGGATGAGGGACTTAGGGCAGTGGAAACCCCAAATATACGGTCATGCCAGGATACTCCAGCAAGACACAATGATCCCACCCAGTACAGATCTATGTAAACCTATTGAATACATCCACACCCCCTTTGAAGCATTGCTCCCAACCATAGAAGACTGGGAACAAGGCCAGCCGGGCCCTACAGAGGCAGTCAATTTCTACACTGACGGCTCAAAATTAAATAATCAAGTCGGAGGAGGTATATACTCCGAACAACTTAATATCAGGAAATCCTTCAGACTTCCGGATCACTGTAGCGTCTTCCAGGCGGAAGTATTTGCCATAAATGAAGCTTTGATGCTTCTGAACGATGCAAACTGTCAGAATAAACTGATAACATCTATAGTGATAGTCAAGCGGCTATCAGGTCGATTATCTCGACCAATACAAACTCCCACACCATATCAAACTGCCGCAAATCTCTGCACGAGATGGCTCTGCAGTTTAAAATTTACCTGATATGGGTCCCGGGTCACCGGAACATTACAGGCAATTGTATTGCAGATGAGCTGGCCAGGCATGGCACTACCGTTCCTCTCCTTCCGGACAAGGAGAACATTGGTATGCCGATGGCCACCTGCAAGCTTAACATTAGAAATCAATATAAGAAACTTGCGAGCCTAGCATGGACACATGTTAAGCACTGTCGCATCTCTCGCCAGACATGGCCAATCATCGACGTGAAGAGAACTTTGGAACTATTAAGACTAAACCGTACCGAGTGCGGAATGGTAATACGAGTGTTAACAGGCCACTGGTTGGTTGGCACACACGCAAGCAGATTGGGCGCGCCCCAAAACGATTTCTGCAGAAGCTGCAGGGACGAGGAGGAAGAGGAAACGGTGGAACACCTGTTCTGTTCCTGCCCGGCCCTGAGCAGATCTAGACTGTACCACTTAGGGAATCCCTTCATGAGAAGTCTATCTGAACTGGCGAACATAAGCCTAAACCGAATAATAAAATTCATTAAAGCAACCGGATGGGAATTATGCTAAGCCAGCTGCAATAATGACAGCAGATTTTTAAGAAAGGGGATACAGATCCACGCGGTACCACAATGGACCTTTTAAGGACTAAGTGTGTCAATGATTTGGCAGCCGCTCTAACCTAACCTAACCTAAGTGGTACCGGAGAAGAGAGAGCTGGGCTATGGGTGTTCTTCCTAGGGATCATGCTAGTAAGTGGAATAGGAGGAGGTGCAAGGGTATTATCTAAGGGCAGAACAAGGTGCGGCAGAGCCCCCGAAGTGGCAACAGCCGTTGAACGGTTAGTAAGCCTTAATGACTCAGGCAAAATTACAGTCCCCGAATTTGGTAGCGATTGCACCGTGGCGTCATTCGTTGATGACTCGATCCCATTGGGATCATCCTCATCGCACGACACATAGCTTGCGGTGGGGCTGGGAGGAGAGAGGTTGGTCGAGAGATCATGTAAAGAGACATTAGGCAGTGTAGGACTACGATTTATATTTAATGATGATTGACTTAGAAGAACCCGAGCTTTAAAGTTGTTTAAGTTTTTTAAAGTTACAGCGACTTAATAAGTCCGTTAATCCAGCACGTAAAGCCTGGAGCTCCAGCTCTGTTTGCCTCATAAATGCTGTAATATCAATTTTGATTTGTAGGCATTAGCATTAGCATTACATCTAGTGCGATCAGCAATTTGTGCCGCACTATGCCCAAAGTCTGCACGTTTAGCGTGCGCAATATTCTTACACAACCAGCAATTAACAATTTGTTGTAGAGAAGTGATTTTGCCAACAAATTGGCAACCAACAACACAACAGGCAGACATTGTTTACAAGTTGAAGTAAGTTGAATGTAGAATGTATAAAAAGTTCATAGGAAGCTTTAGATGAGTGTCAACAAACAGCTATGTAGCTTTGCAAAACGCAGAGGAAGAAAAGAAAAGAGCTCGATAAGACCAATTCAGCAAAGACCCGTTAACTCGAAAATTTTCTTCGAGCTCGGGCTTTTACAAACGATGGACCAAAAGATGGCGTTATGGCGTTATATTTGCTTGAAATTGCGTAGAAATACCTTTTGCCCTTCAGCGTAGGAACATCTCTTGAGCGCAAATTATAAAGTTTTTCGTTCCGATCGTGAGCTTTCTGCATTTGCTTAGTCGCTTCCTGTCGGATTATCTCAAACGAATCTTGCCTCTTAAACATCAAAGAACGATCATCTAGCATGTTCAGTCTCCTTAGCAAGGAAAAAGTAGAACCGGAAGTTACCATATGCTGGCCGAAAGCCATATAGGACGGCGTTGTACCGATACTAGCATGGATCGAGGATCTCAGGGCACAACATATCCTATTCAAATACTCATCCCAGTCTTTGTGATCTGGACGAAGGTAAGTTCGAATCTCTGAAATTACAGAGCGATTGACTCGCTCAGAGGCGTTATCTTGAGGCGAATGAACAGCCGTCAGCACGTGTGAAACCTCATACGTCTTCATGAGTTTCTGAAACGCTTCAGAACGAAACTGGGATCCGTCGTCTGATACGACAGTTTCTGGGACACCGAAAGTCATGAAGAGCTCGCCCTACAGGTACTTAATAACAACACTAGCATTAATATTCTGCACAGGTTTTAGAAATTCAAACTTAGAAAAATGATCTAGGACTATGAAAATCCCGATATTCCCGCTTATCGAACGTGGGTAAGATCCAAGAAAATCGATGAAAATTCGTTGAAAGAGTCACACGGTTTCTAGCGCTTCTCCTAGCGGTGGTCTGAGAACATGATTCGGTGGTTTAGTCGACTTAGATGTCTCACAGGTATTAACGTATGCTTTCACGTCAGACACGAGGAGAGGCCAAAAATAATACCTCCTAACGCGCTCGACTTGTTCTCCAGGTTAATATTCTGCTTTTCTAACCAAATACCCGTCCTCCGTTTTAAGATCAGGGAAATATTCTTTCTTCCCTTCAACCTTGGCTACTATATCTTTGTAAGCAGGATATTTAAAGTGGTTTGAATTCATATCGTCTAAGAAACCTTCCCACAAATCTACTGCCGCGACTTCGTCCTCGTTAACGCGGGACAAGGAATCAGGAACCACGTTTATTGTACCCTTACGATGCTCAATTCTAAATCGATATCCTTGCAAGGCTATCGCCCATCGAGCTAAATGAGAACTAAGATCATGGTTAGACATAAGCCATTTATGCAAGACGTGGTCAGTTATGATCGTGATATCATGTCCTTCCACGTAAGCTCTAAAATTCTTCAAGGCTACTATTGCCGCCAGACACTCCTGCTCGGTCACGGTATAGTTTCTTTGAGATCGATTTAGTTTTTCGAGATAAAGGATAAAGGGCGTTCATCTCCTTCCGGAGATACATGTACTTACAAAGCACCGACACTAGACTTGCTAGCTTCGCAATGGATAGCAAATGGTTTAGAAAAATCCGGGCTACATAACACCGGAGCTTCGCTAAGACGAGCTTTCAAGATTACAAAGGCTTGCAGTGCTTCTGGAGTTAGACCAAACCTTCGTTTGGTTGTCCTTAAATCAGTTAAAGGAGAAGCGCGTGATGCAAAATTCGGAACGAATTAGCGGTACCAGCAACATAAGCCCATAAAACTCCTCAAGCCTCGCAGGGTTTTTGGGACGAGAAACTCGGTGATTGCTTTCACCATGCACTTTCCGACTCTTCAATAACCCCTAATTGCAATTCTGTCTATTTCTGCGTACATACTCTTCTCAACGGTAGGTGAGACGGGGAAATGACGCTGTTTAACTGGCTTAGCACTGCCCGCGCCAATAGAATGTGTAATTAAACTAGTCTGCCTAAGACCTTCCTGAGCGAATGAAGGAAACGCATTGATAACATTGACTAATTTTAACTTTTCTGCTCAGACAAGTCGTGTTGATCTACCTCGTCCCCGCCGCTGACTTTGCTAGACTCTTTAGATTCTAGGTCGGATATATGCAGACTTTTGAGTTTTTGCACACTTCGCACAATTCGTCTTGTAAGTGTTTTCTGCTCCACAGCCGAAACAAAAAAGTCTTTTATCGGCTAAACAATCCTGGTAAATGTGGCCATATTTGCGGCAATTCCAGCATTTTAAGGTAAACGCGTCTACTTCTAACTCGTTTTTCGATTCAGAACCTTTTTGAGATTCAAATTCTGGAATCAGTTCTGATATTTCGCGTCTAAATGGGCTACCTTTATTATAACCGTGAGCGCGGTTTACGTCGTCGAGAAAAGCCTCGCGTCGACGACAGTTTTCTCTTAACTCTGAGACTGTTGAAGTATCGACATTCAATAGCTCATGTCGTATTTCAGGCCTCAGATTACTCTTGAGAACTCAGACAAGTTTTCTCGAGTTCCATGGTATCTCTAGTTGATCGACCAAAATGTTTACCCTATCGTAAAAGCTATCGAAGGTTTCACTAGGCTTCTGCTAACTATTTTGGATCAACTCATCGATGTCAATATCATCCCTTTTCTGAAGAAATTGCATTCGTAAGGCAGAACATAACCTATCCCAGCGGACTTCAGTTATCGACTTATGGTAACGCCAATAAAATTCGTTGGCCTTGCTCTCAAAGAGAACGCTGTCGTTCCTACAAAGGACTGAGAAATTCCCATATAACGTTTGATGCGTTAGCGCCTTAACACTATAAATGAAGTTGTATACTGAAACACCTGATCCCGAAAACTTAATTTCCATCCGTTTAAAATATGAACGAACTTGTCGGGTCTAGTTTGGATGTCGGACATGTTACTTCGGTGAGAACCAGGCGAACCTATGTTAGGCAGGACCCGATGTCTGTTTTGACAACTGGCTCGCTGTATTCCCCGTCTACTGGTGGAGGAGTGGCTGATCTTTCCTCGCCACTCACAGCGCAATTTGGCGGAGTTCTGATCAGTCTCTGTACACTTTCTTCTACTGAAGTCTGGATTAAATCGGTCATTTTCTCTGAAGGAAGCGAGAATAGCCTTCGCTCTATGGACACCATTGTGAATGTTTTTATTGTTTCCAAATGGGCCCGGGGTATTATCGCTAATTCCTTGTTAGCGACCTTTATATTGAGACCGAATTTGTAAACACTTTTCGACCACTGGCCTGCAGGAAACTTTGCATACTGGACACAAGTCGCTTTTCTTGAAATGCGCATCAACGCACTTCTTCGAGACGGCATATAGTTTCAAACAGTTCAGAGGCTGATTCAATTTCGGACTTGTATATAGGAAAAATTGGCTTGGTGGCTTCTTGCGAACCTTTTCCTGGGGATCGGTCTAACCCTATTTTTAGAATAGTTTAGAAATAATTAAATTTTAAGAAATACAAAAACCAAAGAGTATCCACCGTAGTAGATACAAAACTAAATTCTTCTCGATATATAAACCAATAAAATTAGTAAAACTGAACTTATTGCTTGATGTTCCCCGTATGGAAGGATAACTAAATTATTTTTTTTTCACGGTGAAACTTTTTCGGAAAAATAATAAGAGACAGATTAAGTGGACTTCTCGTTTTCTCTAGTAAAACTAAATACATGTAGGGAGGCGGTTAGATTTTCTAAAATGTATTTCGGACAGAGTATAGTTCGAGAACTTATGCTGTTGTATTCCTGCTTCACTTATAAAAAATGTAATCGCTCTAAGGCTAAACGAAATTAAAATTTCAATAGGTCTTTCGTGGATAGTGTAACACTTGAAGTTGTACCTATTTTCCAAAACGCTTGAGTCTATAGAAACCTTTTAATTTACAGAGTGTGGTCAAGGCAATGATGTAGTAAATCAGAAAGGGTCAGAAGATCTACTGTAGCTTGATACTTTCTGCATTTTCCTCTCACTAAGTTTTCTAAACATCACTAACTAAGTAAAGGAAAAGCCTACCTCTGATTATTATTTTGGACAGAAAGAAAACTAATGTTCTTTGACTCTGTTTTCCAAAAGAATTAACGATCCAAGAAAGGTATTTTTTATAGTAAAGAAAGTAAAAGTTGAAGTTAAAGAAGTATAGAAAAGAATTCGAATTTAATGAGTTACTACTGTACTCACTAAAGGCCAACACGTTGGGCGCCACTTTTCTTATAAATAATAATGAATTATCTCTGTAGCGTATAACGACTGGATGCGGTAGAAGAAATCGAGAATCTGCAGTTGCGAGGCACGCTATAGGGTCCAGCTCTCGCTCGTCGGCTTTGGGGCGGAGGTCTTGCGCCTACAGATTCGCGTACGGACTGCACATTATTATCGCTAAGATAAGAATTAAGCGTGCTAGCGACAGTGAGGATAGTTAACTAAATCCGGAAGAGAACGATAAATAAACTCAGGAATAAGTATTACAGGCTACAAGCTAATAAATTTTCCGTAGATAGTGATACAAGCCACTCCTAATATTTTAAAAAAAAACTTAGGGTATTTAGACAATAAGGTATAGGAAGATAGTATTCATATTATAACAAAGTGTATTCACTCGACAAAAATTTTAACTTAAAGAAATAGTTTTGCAATAGTTCTAGGTTTCCTGTATTATATTTGCTCTTAATACTTCTTCAAGGGACATTCTCTAAATGTATCAATTTGCGGATTCATTCAATTAGAGACTTTAAGAGTCAACAATCGGCGATTGTATTCTTATACCCGTTACTCGTAGAGTAAAAGGGTATACTAGATTCGTCGGAAAGTATATAACAGGCAGAAGGAAGCGTTTCCGACCCCATAAAGTATATATATTCTTGATCAGGATCACTAGCCAAGTCGATCTAGCCATGTTCGTCTGTCCGTCGGTTCTTCTGTCCGTCTGTCCGTCCGTCCGGATGAACGCTGAGATCTCGGAAACTATAAGAGCTAGGCTATTAAGATTTTGCGTGCAGATTCCTGAGCTTCTTACGCAGCGCAAGTTTGTTTCAGCAGCGTGCCACGCCCACTGTAACGTCCACAAACCGCCAAAAACTGTGGCTCATTCAGTTTTGATGGTAGAATAAAAATTTTTAAATTTTGCTCTTATCAATACCTATCGATTGACCCAAGAAAAAGTTTACCACGCCCACAAAAATTTTAACTTAAAGAAATAGTTTTGCAATAGTTCTAGGTTTCCTGTATTATATTTGCTCTTAATACTTCTTCAAGGGACATTCTCTAAATTTATCAATTCGCGAATTCATTCAATTAGAGACTTTAAGAGTCAACAATCGGCGATTGTAACATTATACCCGTTACTCGTAGAGTAAAAGGGTATACTAGATTCGTCGGAAAGTATGTAACAGGCAGAAGGAAGCGTTTCCGACCCCATAAAGTATATATATTCTTGATCAGGAGCACTAGCCAAGTTGATATAGCCATGTCCGTCTGTCCGTCCGTTCTTCTGTCCGTCTGTCCGTCCGTCTGGATGAACGCTGAGATTTCGGAAACTATAAGAGCTAGGCTAATACGATGTTGCGTGCAGATTCCTGAGCTTCTTACGCAGCGCAAGTTTGTTTCAGCAGCGTGCCACGCCCACTGTAACGTCCACAAACCGCCAAAAACTGTGGCTCATTCAGTTTTGATGCTAGAATAAAAATTTTAAAATTTTGCTCCTATCAATACCTATCGATTGACCCAAAATAAAATTTTACCACGCCCACTTTAACGCCGATAAACTTAAAAAAATCGTAGGTGTGAACGTGGATATCTCGGAAACTATCAAAGATAGAGAATTGGGATCTCAGATTTAGATTTCTTAGCCTAAAACGCAGCGCAAGTTTGTTACGCGAATTCTCCACGCCCACTCTAACGCCCATAACGCTTATAGGTGACGCATTTCAATCTCACTTTGCTGCTTACATATCTCCCTTTAGCTGAGTAACGGGTATCTGATAGTCGAGGTACTCGACAATAGCGTTCTTCCTTGTTTTTAATATCAAACGAGCCGGCGTAGTCCATCCCTGTGTACGCGAACGGACGGGAAAAAGACACTCGCTCTTTCGGAAAACTTCCCATCATCTGGACTTGCAATCTCTTTTTGTGAATAATGCAGACCTTGCAGGAGTTAACCACTGCCTTCACCAAGTTATTTATTCTCGGAACCCAGTATCTGGACCGGCTGAGACGCACCACTAACTGATTACCACCATGTAATGAAATGAGAAGCGTGAATTTTACCAGAAGCCGCAAGAGTGCCCATTCGTACGGTAGGATTATAGGATGTCGTTCATCATACCGCAAACTGTCGGAGGCCGTTACGCGGCCGCATACCCTGATTAGCCCTTTCTTGTCTAGAAAGGGGTTCAAGGAGAGAAGCGAACTTGCCGCGGGCACAGGAAGCTTCTTCCTCAAGCAGCGGTATTCTTCAGAAAAGTATTGTCATGAGCTGTTCCGCGGCGGCAACGTCCTGGGCCTCTAGACGGACCCCGGAAAGCGGTGATTGTCTTCGACATCGCTGGACAAATCGATGGCCATACGCGAGGACCCGCAATGCTCTATCTAATTAGGAAAAGCGATCCAGGAAATCTTCTGTCGGCACGCTTTTCGATCTCGGTCACCGGAGGCAATGATGTAGTAAATCAGAAAGGGTCAGAAGATCTACTGTAGCTTGATACTTTCTGCATTTTCCTCTCACTAAGTTTTCTAAACATCACTAACTAAGTAAAGGAAAAGCCTACCTCTGATTATTATTTTGGACAGAAAGAAAACTAATGTTCTTTGACTCTGTTTTCCAAAAGAATTAACGATCCAAGAAATGTATTTTTTATAGTAAAGAAAGTAAAAGTTGAAATTAAAGAAGTATAGAAAAGAATTCGAATTTAATGAGTTACTGTACTCACTAAAGGCCAACACGTTGGGCGCCACCTTTCTTATAAATAATAATGAATTATCTCTGTAGCGTGTAACGACTGGATGCGGTAGAAGAAATCGAGAATCTGCAGTTGCGAGGCACGCTATAGGGTCCAGCTCTCGCTCGTCGGCTTTGGGGCGGAGGTCTTGCGCCTACAGATTCGCGTACGGACTGCACATTATTATCGCTAAGATAAGAATTAAGCGTGCTAGCGACAGTGAGGATAGTTAACTAAATCCGGAAGAGAACGATAAATAAACTCAGGAATAAGTATTACAGGCTACAAGCTAATAAATTTTCCGTAGATAGTGATACAAGCCACTCCTAATATTTTAAAAAAAAACTTAGGGTATTTAGACAATAAGGTATAGGAAGATAGTATTCATATTATAACAAAGTGTATTCACTCGACAAAAATTTTAACTTAAAGAAATAGTTTTGCAATAGTTCTAGGTTTCCTGTATTATATTTGCTCTTAATACTTCTTCAAGGGACATTCTCTAAATGTATCAATTCGCGTATTCATTCAATTAGAGACTTTAAGAGTCAACAATCGGCGATTGTATTCTTATACCCGTTACTCGTAGAGTAAAAGGGTATACTAGATTCGTCGGAAAGTATATAACAGGCAGAAGGAAGCGTTTCCGACCCCATAAAGTATATATATTCTTGATCAGGATCACTAGCCAAGTCGATCTAGCCATGTTCGTCTGTCCGTCGGTTCTTCTGTCCGTCTGTCCGTCCGTCCGGATGAACGCTGAGATCTCGGAAACTATAAGAGCTAGGCTATTAAGATTTTGCGTGCAGATTCCTGAGCTTCTTACGCAGCGCAAGTTTGTTTCAGCAGCGTGCCACGCCCACTGTAACGTCCACAAACCGCCAAAAACTGTGGCTCATTCAGTTTTGATGGTAGAATAAAAATTTTTAAATTTTGCTCTTATCAATACCTATCGATTGACCCAAGAAAAAGTTTACCACGCCCACAAAAATTTTAACTTAAAGAAATAGTTTTGCAATAGTTCTAGGTTTCCTGTATTATATTTGCTCTTAATACTTCTTCAAGGGACATTCTCTAAATTTATCAATTCGCGAATTCATTCAATTAGAGACTTTAAGAGTCAACAATCGGCGATTGTAACATTATACCCGTTACTCGTAGAGTAAAAGGGTATACTAGATTCGTCGGAAAGTATGTAACAGGCAGAAGGAAGCGTTTCCGACCCCATAAAGTATATATATTCTTGATCAGGAGCACTAGCCAAGTTGATATAGCCATGTCCGTCTGTCCGTCCGTTCTTCTGTCCGTCTGTCCGTCCGTCTGGATGAACGCTGAGATTTCGGAAACTATAAGAGCTAGGCTAATACGATGTTGCGTGCAGATTCCTGAGCTTCTTACGCAGCGCAAGTTTGTTTCAGCAGCGTGCCACGCCCACTGTAACGTCCACAAACTGCCAAAAACTGTGGCTCATTCAGTTTTGATGCTAGAATAAAAATTTTAAAATTTTGCTCCTATCAATACCTATCGATTGACCCAAAATAAAATTTTACCACGCCCACTTTAACGCCGATAAACTTAAAAAAATCGTAGGTGTGAACGTGGATATCTCGGAAACTATCAAAGATAGAGAATTGGGATCTCAGATTTAGATTTCTTAGCCTAAAACGCAGCGCAAGTTTGTTACGCGAATTCTCCACGCCCACTCTAACGCCCATAACGCTTATAGGTGACGCATTTCAATCTCACTTTGCTGCTTACATATCTCCCTTTAGCTGAGTAACGGGTATCTGATAGTCGAGGTACTCGACAATAGCGTTCTTCCTTGTTTTTAATATCAAACGAGCCGGCGTAGTCCATCCCTGTGTACGCGAACGGACGGGAAAAAGACACTCGCTCCTTCGGAAAACTTCCCATCATCTGGACTTGCAATCTCTTTTTGTGAATAATGCAGACCTTGCAGGAGTTAACCACTGCCTTCACCAAGTTATTTATTCTCGGAACCCAGTATCTGGACCGGCTGAGACGCACCACTAACTGATTACCACCATGTAATGAAATGAGAAGCGTGAATTTTACCAGAAGCCGCAAGAGTGCCCATTCGTACGGTAGGATTATAGGATGTCGTTCATCATACCGCAAACTGTCGGAGGCCGTTACGCGGCCGCATACCCTGATTAGCCCTTTCTTGTCTAGAAAGGGGTTCAAGGAGAGAAGCGAACTTGCCGCGGGCACAGGAAGCTTCTTCCTCAAGCAGCGGTATTCTTCAGAAAAGTATTGTCATGAGCTGTTCCGCGGCGGCAACGTCCTGGGCCTCTAGACGGACCCCGGAAAGCGGTGATTGTCTTCGACATCGCTGGACAAATCGATGGCCATACGCGAGGACCCGCAATGCTCTATCTAATTAGGAAAAGCGATCCAGGAAATCTTCTGTCGGCACGCTTTTCGATCTCGGTCACCGGAGGCAATGATGTAGTAAATCAGAAAGGGTCAGAAGATCTACTGTAGCTTGATACTTTCTGCATTTTCCTCTCACTAAGTTTTCTAAACATCACTAACTAAGTAAAGGAAAAGCCTACCTCTGATTATTATTTTGGACAGAAAGAAAACTAATGTTCTTTGACTCTGTTTTCCAAAAGAATTAACGATCCAAGAAATGTATTTTTTATAGTAAAGAAAGTAAAAGTTGAAATTAAAGAAGTATAGAAAAGAATTCGAATTTAATGAGTTACTACTGTACTCACTAAAGGCCAACACGTTGGGCGCCACCTTTCTTATAAATAATAATGAATTATCTCTGTAGCGTGTAACGACTGGATGCGGTAGAAGAAATCGAGAATCTGCAGTTGCGAGGCACGCTATAGGGTCCAGCTCTCGCTCGTCGGCTTTGGGGCGGAGGTCTTGCGCCTACAGATTCGCGTACGGACTGCACGTTATTATCGCTAAGATAAGAATTAAGCGTGCTAGCGACAGTGAGGATAGTTAACTAAATCCGGAAGAGAACGATAAATAAACTCAGGAATAAGTATTACAGGCTACAAGCTAATAAATTTTCCGTAGATAGTGATACAAGCCACTCCTAATATTTTAAAAAAAAACTTAGGGTATTTAGACAATAAGGTATAGGAAGATAGTATTCATATTATAACAAAGTGTATTCACTCGACAAAAATTTTAACTTAAAGAAATAGTTTTGCAATAGTTCTAGGTTTCCTGTATTATATTTGCTCTTAATACTTCTTCAAGGGACATTCTCTAAATGTATCAATTCGCGTATTCATTCAATTAGAGACTTTAAGAGTCAACAATCGGCGATTGTATTCTTATACCCGTTACTCGTAGAGTAAAAGGGTATACTAGATTCGTCGGAAAGTATATAACAGGCAGAAGGAAGCGTTTCCGACCCCATAAAGTATATATATTCTTGATCAGGATCACTAGCCAAGTCGATCTAGCCATGTCCGTCTGTCCGTCGGTTCTTCTGTCCGTCTGTCCGTCCGTCCGGATGAACGCTGAGATCTCGGAAACTATAAGAGCTAGGCTATTAAGATTTTGCGTGCAGATTCCTGAGCTTCTTACGCAGCGCAAGTTTGTTTCAGCAGCGTGCCACGCCCACTGTAACGTCCACAAACCGCCAAAAACTGTGGCTCATTCAGTTTTGATGGTAGAATAAAAATTTTTAAATTTTGCTCTTATCAATACCTATCGATTGACCCAAGAAAAAGTTTACCACGCCCACAAAAATTTTAACTTAAAGAAATAGTTTTGCAATAGTTCTAGGTTTCCTGTATTATATTTGCTCTTAATACTTCTTCAAGGGACATTCTCTAAATTTATCAATTCGCGAATTCATTCAATTAGAGACTTTAAGAGTCAACAATCGGCGATTGTAACATTATACCCGTTACTCGTAGAGTAAAAGGGTATACTAGATTCGTCGGAAAGTATGTAACAGGCAGAATGAAGCGTTTCCGACCCCATAAAGTATATATATTCTTGATCAGGAGCACTAGCCAAGTTGATATAGCCATGTCCGTCTGTCCGTCCGTTCTTCTGTCCGTCTGTCCGTCCGTCTGGATGAACGCTGAGATTTCGGAAACTATAAGAGCTAGGCTAATACGATGTTGCGTGCAGATTCCTGAGCTTCTTACGCAGCGCAAGTTTGTTTCAGCAGCGTGCCACGCCCACTGTAACGTCCACAAACCGCCAAAAACTGTGGCTCATTCAGTTTTGATGCTAGAATAAAAATTTTAAAATTTTGCTCCTATCAATACCTATCGATTGACCCAAAATAAAATTTTACCACGCCCACTTTAACGCCGATAAACTTAAAAAAATCGTAGGTGTGAACGTGGATATCTCGGAAACTATCAAAGATAGAGAATTGGGATCTCAGATTTAGATTTCTTAGCCTAAAACGCAGCGCAAGTTTGTTACGCGAATTCTCCACGCCCACTCTAACGCCCATAACGCTTATAGGTGGCGCATTTCAATCTCACTTTGCTGCTTGCATATCTCCCTTTAGCTGAGTAACGGGTATCTGATAGTCGAGGTACTCGACAATAGCGTTCTTCCTTGTTTTTAATATCAAACGAGCCGGCGTAGTCCATCCCTGTGTACGCGAACGGACGGGAAAAAGACACTCGCTCTTTCGGAAAACTTCCCATCATCTGGACTTGCAATCTCTTTTTGTGAATAATGCAGACCTTGCAGGAGTTAACCACTGCCTTCACCAAGTTATTTATTCTCGGAACCCAGTATCTGGACCGGCTGAGACGCACCACTAACTGATTACCACCATGTAATGAAATGAGAAGCGTGAATTTTACCAGAAGCCGCAAGAGTGCCCATTCGTACGGTAGGATTATAGGATGTCGTTCATCATACCGCAAACTGTCGGAGGCCGTTACGCGGCCGCATACCCTGATTAGCCCTTTCTTGTCTAGAAAGGGGTTCAAGGAGAGAAGCGAACTTGCCGCGGGCACAGGAAGCTTCTTCCTCAAGCAGCGGTATTCTTCAGAAAAGTATTGTCATGAGCTGTTCCTCGGCGGCAACGTCCTGGGCCTCTAGACGGACCCCGGAAAGCGGTGATTGTCTTCGACATCGCTGGACAAATCGATGGCCATACGCGAGGACCCGCAATGCTCTATCTAATTAGGAAAAGCGATCCAGGAAATCTTCTGTCGGCACGCTTTTCGATCTCGGTCACCGGAGGGTCGGTTCCCTGGCTGGGCCTATTATCGCGTGGACGTTGCAGCCAAGTGGGTCCATGCCGCCAAAGCCGGTTTTCTTGAAGGGGAAATCCTCGACTAGCCAAATCAGCTGGAATATGTTCGGATTGAACGTGTGACCAATTAGCTGCCTCTGTGGACTCGGTGATCTTCGTCACCCTGTTTTCAACGAACGTGGTCCAATGGCACGCTGGTTTGGCTACCATGCTAGCACAATCGTGGAATCGGTCCAACAATGGAGTTTTGAGGTCAGCCTCGGCATATTATGAAGAATGGCTTCAGCCATATCGGACAAATGGAGAGCCCCACATAACTCCAGCCTGGGAAGGGACACCGTTTTGACTGGCGCCACTTGGGTCTTGGCCGTGATTTATTTCTACGCGCACAAAAATCGCAGCTCCGTATGCCTTTTGCGAGGCATCACAGAATCCGTGATGCTCTACGCTGAACTCTGGACGGAAGGAAACCCATCTGGGTATTCTGACCTGGTCTAGGACCGAATAGCTCTGGAGAAAGCTGTTCCACCTTTGGCACAGCTCAATTGGAAGTTTATCGTTCCAACTTAGATCCTGAAGCCAAATATCTTGCATAAAGATTTTGGCAGACACAACAAATGGAGCGAGCCAGCCTGCTGGATCAAACAGCTTGGCAATTTGGGAAAGGACTTGGCGTTTCGTTGGGGAGATTTCCGTTGCTAAGTCTGGTGGGACGAAAAAGAACTCGTCGGACGTCGCCTTCCATCGTACGCCGAGAGGTTTGGCTGTGCTCTCAGTGTCGATCTCGAGGAAGTTTGTTGTCAGAAGATGATCGCTTTGGATATATGAGCTAATATTTCTTTGTGGTTGGAGGTCCATTTTCTCAATGGAGAGCCCGCGGAATCTAGAGCACTTTGTAGCTCGCGAACAATGAGCTTAGCGTCCTCGGCGGAGTCAGTTCCCGAAAGGACATCGTACATCATCATCATACATATGATTTCAAATGACGTTACTCGCTGTTGGATGGCTGAGCTGCACGTCAGTTGCCAGCTGTTGCAGAACTCGAATGGCCAGGAATAGCGCGCAATTGACTCCAAAAGTTACCGTCTGTAATTCGAAATCTCGAATGTGCCCCTCGCAGTTGCGGAACAAGATGCGCTGGAACGGGGAATGCTTCGGATCTCCCATATCTGTCAATATATTTTCTCGATATCGACACTGTAGACGTATCGGAAATATCGCCACTTCAGGATCTGGATAGTTAGATCGGACTGTAAGACTGGGCCAGCATGAAGGATATCATTTAAACTGACCCCATTCTCTGAAGGGCTGGAGGCATTGAAAACCACACGCAGCTTGGTGGTTGTACTTTCCGGCTTGAGCACGGTATGATGCGGAAGGTAAAAACTGGCAGAATTATGGGTAGGATCGACATCTTTCATGTGATAGAGGTCGAGATACTCTTGAATCACGGAGTCGTATTTGGTTTTCAGTTGAGTGTCCCTCTTTATGCGTTGCTCGGCAAAAAAACGGAGGATCTGGAGTGACCAAGGGCGGATTTTACGTTTTCGGGATCACGAAACGGAAGACTTACGTCATACCTGCCGTTATCGTCTCTCGTAGTCGTCCGGAGAAAATTTTCCTCACAGGTCAAATCGGAAGATTTTCTCACTTGTACTGCCAGATCCTCCACCTCCCAAAATTTGGTGAGAAGTCTATCCAGGGACGTGTCAACCGTGTGGGATATTCGCGCGGCAAAAACGGAAATCTGATTTTCCCTTGGAGCAGGAACGGGTCCTGTTAGCATCCACCCGAAAATGGTTTCTTGACCGAGGAGAGAGCCACAAATGTTCGGCCGGGTGTCGCTTAGGAGAATGAATGGCAGTACGGCGGCCCCGACCAGAATATCTATCTGTGCGCTCTCGTAGAACTTTGGATCCGCTAGTGGCAGTTCGGGAAGATCCCGAAGAAACTGTTGCGGAATTGGACAAGATGGGAGATTTCCAGCTAATTGAGGAAGAACATAGGCCGTCGTGTGTATTTGCAAGCCAGGCCTCGTCGGAGAACGGATGGTAAACTGACAGAGCCTTTTAGATTCAGCGGATACTGTCTGGTTTATGCCTGATACTTGGGCTCGGATTACTTGGTGAGGCAATTTAATTAATTTGAACAGCCGCTCAGAAATAGAGGTTGCCTCTGATCCTGAATCTATCATTGCACGAGCTTTAAAATTCGACCCCAGGTGACCTATGCCAATTATGGCGGTGCCCAGCAAGACGGACCTATAACCCGTCGCAAAGTAATTACTCTACGAGTAACGGGGTATACAAGATTGGTCGAAAAGTATGTAACAGGCAGAAGGATGCGTTTCCGACCCCATAAAGTATATATATTCTTGATCAGGATCACTAGCCGAGTCGATCTAGCCATGTCCGTCTGTCCGTATGAACTCTGAGATCTCGGAAACTATAAAAACTACAATACTGGGACTAGGCATGCAGATTCCTGATTCCCATGCAGAGTGCCACGCCCACTCTAACGCCCACAAACCGCCCAAAACTGTGGCTCCTACAGTTTTGATGCTAGAATAAAAATTTTAACTGAAATGTATTGTTCTCATCAATACCTATCGATTGACCCAAAAAAAGGTTTGCCACGCCCACTTTAACGCCCACAAACTGCCCACAAACTTAAAAAAATCGTTAATATAAACGTGGATATCTCGGAAACTATCAAAGATAGAGAATTGACTTAGATTCCGTAGCCTTGTACGCAGCGCAAGTTTGTTACGCGAATATGCCACGCCCACAAACCGCCCGAACCTGTGGAGCCCACAATTTTAATGCTAGAATAAAAATGTTAACTGAAATGTATTTTTCTCATCACTACCTATCGATTGATAAAAAAAAAAGTTTGCCACGCCCACAAATCGCCCACAAACTTCAAAAAATCGTAAATATGAACGTGGATATCTCGGAAACCATCAAGGATAGAGAATTGGGATCTCAGATTTAGATTTCGTAGCCTTGTGCGCAGCGCAAGTTACTTACGCAAATATGCCACGCCCACTCTAACGCCCACAAACCGCCCAGGCGTGTGGCGCCCACAATTTTCATGCTAGATACAAATTTTTAACTGAACTGTATTGGTCTCGTCAATACCTATCGATTGACCCAAAAAAAAATTTGCCACGCCCACTCTAACGCCCATAACGCTTAAGTCTGTCTACCGCCGATAGGTGGCGCATTTCAATCTCGCTTTGCTGCTTGCATATCTCCATTTCTCTTTGCTCCCTTAAGCTGAGTAACGGGTAACTGATAGTCGAGGTACTCGACTATAGCGTTTTTCCTCGTTTTCTTTTAATTTGTTACATATAATTATCGCTTAACATGACGTTGCCACTTGAGGCTTTACGGAAAACTATTGTTTTTTTAGGGTTTACATAAGTTTGATTTCATTGATTTTCTTTTCACATTATATCTTAGATTCGGTTTCTCAAAGCACGTTGGTTATATTACGGGGTTAGGACTGATCTAATACGAGGCAGAGTTTTTTATCTAAATTAAGGTTAAACCCAATTGGCCAGTGTGCCAAGCTTGATCAAGACCGTTCACACACGCTGCGCTTGTACAACGTAAACGGGTTTAAGTCCTTGAATCTGCGCACCCCTTAAAACTTGGCTGGTGTACGGAGGCGCGGCGTGTTGGGCATCGGAACAGGTGATATAGTTGAATTAAACTGCCATCTGGTCTTTATGGCCGCTCTACAAAACTGCACTCCGGGTACGATACACTTGGCCAGTAGACAGGGGGCTAATCTCTCCAAAGCATCTCTCGCGGGCCAACCTGACGATTTCGCATTTAAATAAATACAGGTATGGCAAAATGTGGGTCTCAAACAGAACCATACCTGACGATTGTGCCCCGCGATTTGATTTTGGCCTTCGTGAGGTGGTAAATCCTCCAGTAAATTGGCTGAATCAATAATTTGTGCCTTTGGCGGCAACTTGTGGAAGGACTGACAGTTGTTTCCACCAGGAATTTTAAGATACCTGTAGTGAAATTTTTTTTTTTATGGCTGGCTGCTGCACCGATTGCTGAATACCACTCAGAATGCTGGATGCCACTCAAAAATATATATTTCGGGCTTTAATTCCTTGAAATTTTGAGATGCTGGCACGTCCGTCTCTCTTGCAGGTTAAAATAAGAAGAACGTAACCGGAAGCAGATGGATACCGGCGCGGCTTTTGACGGAAATATATATCATATGACGACCGACAGGTGTCAACCTAGAACTTTCCAAAACCACCCTGGCTCAGCTGTTCAAAATATCGAATAGTCGACTCAGGTGGCAACACTTGGTCAAGCTTTGGTTTTAGGCTTTTAGGCTGAACCTATGTTCGCCAGTCGCTACAGGCGCCGTTACAAAAGTTACCTTAAATTTCAAGGAATTATTAGAAAAGATTTACCGAATGCACCTAAAACTGATAATGATAGCACTTTTTTTTTTAATAATTGTATGGCTTACTTTTTGGATGAAATTAAGTACGAAATAAATGGATGTGAGTTTGATAGAACACGATTTGTTGGTATGGCTACTAGTGGTGTAAACCTACCAATATTAACCCAAAATTGGGGTATGGCAGACAACACAGCTGGAATGTGAAATTGTCGGCTAACCGCGAAAAACCAAAATTTGCAATAATTGGATTTACACTAAATGGAAAACTTATAACAATTTTACTTGAATTCTGAGTCATATCCATGTGATAATCTGAATATCGATTTTAGTAAGAATCAGTATGCTCACCTTTATGAAATGTATACAAGATTTCAATCTAGTTACTATAATCGTGAGTGACAACCGTTTTTGACCCCAAATGAATTTAAATAGAATTAATAGGGGTTATATAAACGAATCAGTGAAAACTGGTCCTATTGATGTGAGAATTTTAATAGAATTGAAGGCACCAAGTATATAACCGATTGGATCGGACTAATACAACGAGTTGTTTAACATTAGAAAAATGTTGAAAGATACTGTTTCAATTGATGTTAAAGCTTTTTTTGATAATAATAATAATTTTATTCTAAAGAATATTGTATTCGAAAATGATCCAAGCTTGAATAAAAGTTTTTTAATAGAACCACCATATAATTTAACTTTGCTAAATACAAAATCTCGAAAGACTGTAATTTGGTTAGCCAATACACTGGGCCAGAAAGTTAATTTTTTGGCCAAAAATCTGTAATTTCTTTCCGGGGATAGTTAGAAGGATACAGTTTTTTGCGTTTTCCTCCTGAAAGATTGAACTTTTCAACGAACTAAAAGTAAAATTTATTGGAATTTTATATGGTATAGATAATCCAAGCCAAAATCGGAAAATTTTACGTACTTTTCGGTTTTTTACTTAAAAAAAAAATAACTTGAAGACCCACTAAATCCATTTTCATACACGATTAAGTGTGAGAGAAAACAAATTAAAAAAAATTAAATCCACTATAAAATATTATGTCGTTTAAGATTTATGAACCGTTAAAAATTGCTACTTCGGAGACTCCCACTTCAACGTTTATTTAATAATCGACCTAACAAAATTTTCTATTTTTTTCATCTTGTTATCTCTTTAGATTCTTATAGTCAAATTTTTAGATACAAATTATTTGTAAAATATTGGTTTTTAATTTGTTTAATGTTAATTTGACATATTCTGAAGTCATCACAAAAGTATGCTTCATTTATTTTTTTTTCTTATCTAAGTTCATAGTAAAGTTTACAAAACTAATACTAACATAGGGGGTAGTGCTAGCTACCCTGCAAGCATTTTCTATCGCGGAAGTGCCTTCCGCGATCCGAATGCGATATCGCCGAAGTAACTTCTGGAAGTGTCGCCGTAGTCACTTATGGAAGTCACTCAAAAATGTGACTTTATAAAGTATATGTATACATATGCTTGTAGAAGATACCTAGAAGAGTCTTTCCCCATCGGAAAATCTTGAATAAAAACATTTTTTTTTAACTTTTAATATTTTGCATTCATTTTTTTTATACGTGCTTTGTCCGCTTGTATACTCGGTCCCTGGCATGTAGGAATTTTTCTATCGTCCATAAGTGACTTGGAAGTTACTTCTACGCGATATATGTATATTTTGTTCTTGTAAAATGTGTTCAATCGCGTTTTTATCGCGCAGAAGTTACTAAGTGACTTCTGGACGACAGGCGATAGAAATATCGCCCTTTGCTTGCAGGGTACGAGGCCTTCGACTACAGTAGCTATTAAAAGCGGTTGCTGAGGTTTTTTAGGCGGTTTTAAATGTATTTTGTATGAGTTGTTTTTAATTGCAACGTTTTATTGCATTTCAAATATTGTGACCCCTCGTTATCTTCTGAGAATGAGCAGGAGAAAGTGAACGTGTGTACCCACGAACCCGAATCTCACCCCCTACCCTCGAGTCCTTGCTCATGATTGCTTGTGCGCGAAGGTGTGAAATTTCAATTTTGTGAGTTTTGTTCAAAATGTGCAGTTTTTTTTTTAGAACAGAGAAAATTATACCACTGGAAAGGGCTTGAAAAATGCTTTCCAATGACACCAAATTTTTTTTTTTTTTTTTTAGTGGGGGGGTATACTAATTACGGTATCGGCGGTCATCGTCGTTTTTTGCCTTTTTCAGTCGAGTAGTGGGAATATACGGGAGCGGCGGTTTTCGCAGCGGCGGTTTGGACGCTGCCGAGACTGCCGCTGCGATGACCGCCGCTGCGGTCTTATACTCTAGTTTTTCTTATATGTTATACGATTCCTTTTGAGGAGTGTGTCTAGGAAAAATGAGCTGAAGAATCACTTTAATGTTCAAGTTGTATAAGACTTATAGGATCACTTTTCAGGGCTGAGGATATACAAAATTGTTTGTGTCTACGATAAAGTTAGACGGATGTCTAGGAAAAATGAGCTGAAGAATCACTTTAATGTTCAAGTTGTATAAGACTTATAGGATCACTTTTCAGGGCTGAGGATATACAAAATTGTTTGTGTCTACGATAAAGTTAGACGGCTGTGTATAGAAAAATTAGGTAGTGGGATCACTTTAAGGTTTATGTTTTAAATTTATTATTGGGAACACTTTTCAGGGTTTATATCTAGAGGCCCCCCAATAATATTTATGTATAGGATAAGAAGTTTAGTTTTAAGAATTTCTTAAAACGAAGCACTGAAGCGGAAAATTGTAACGAATTTCAAATTCTGCCTCCTCCCGTATATTCCCACTACTCGACTGAAAAAGGCAAAAAACGACGATGACCGCCGATACCGTAATTAGTATACCCCCCCACTAAAAAAAAAAAAAAAAAAAATTTGGTGTCATTGGAAAGCATTTTTCAAGCCCTTTTCAGTGGTATAATTTTCTCTGTTCTAAAATAAAAACTGCACATTTTGAACAAAACTCACAAAATTGAAATTTCACACCTTCGCGCACAAGCAATCATGAGCAAGGACTCGAGGGTAGGGGGTGAGATTCGGGTTCGTGGGTACACACGTTCACTTTCTCCTGCTCATTCTCAGAAGATAACGAGGGGTCACAATATTTGAAATGCAATAAAACGGGAGGGTTCCGTGGAATACCAAACACACTGATTATGGGATGAGTATACGTTGCAATTAAAAACAACTCATACAAAATACATTTAAAACCGCCTAAAAAACCTCCGCAACCGCTTTTAATAGCTACTCTTAGCTTAAGGCTTAGGAAATTCGAATGGTTGCATCGCGACATCTTATGCCAATGCTGGCCCGACCTTAACTGACCATTTATTCATATCTTGCTTACACAGAGATTGCCTTTTCTTAACCTATGTCAAAGTTGTACACCTTCGATATTTACCTACATCCTAACCCCTCCTACACCACGTTCACCCCCGGTAACTTGTTATCAATACTTGTGTTCGTTTTCCTTCTAATAACCATTCTACTGGGGGATTGGGCTGCTCCTTATATTCGAGAACCAATCGGATTGGTTCTAGGAGTATAACATGCCTGTATGCACTCCCTGTAGATGTCAACCTGTTAAGTGAACATTCCAGACTATAAAAATGACACCACTCAAATTGCTCAGGATCAGTTCTTCAAATGCCTCAGTACTGTATTCTAATAAAATAATTAGATCCACATCGGTCCTTGTAATCGCGCCCAACAATTCGAATCGTGCTTTTTACCTTTTTAACGAGTGGGTGAAAATTGTTAACAACATTACAACATTTAAAAATATATTTTTCGAATAAAAAAAAATTAAAACTAAAACCCTAAAAATGGAGTCGTTCATTGCTTGTGATTTGTGCACCAAAAATGTGGAGTTGAGTGAGTTTGAAGCTCATTATGCTCAGTGCTCAAAGCCTCGGAATGCCTTCGAGGTTTTAATGTGTAAATCGAAAATAAGGTGTGACTTATGCTCTACCTTAGTTCATAATTATGAATTCGACGAGCACTATCAAAATTGTAATGGACCAAAAAATGCATTCAATATTTTAATGAATGTTGAAAAACGGCAACCCCAAAACATAAGGCAAAATCATCTGGACGATCATTCCACAACATCATCAAATGCTCTCAAACGGATGAGAATGGATGAGGGTAAGGAAGTAAGCATTCAAGAAAAAAAAGCTAAGATTAGCGAAAATAAAAGGGACTTAAAATTAGAACTTTTATGCCCTACTTGTGGTGACAAATATATTGCATCAAGGGAACGTCAACACATATTGACCGATAAGCATAAAAATGCATCAGCCAGAGAAGTAAAAAATAATGAAAATATAATTCTTCTTAACTCACAAACTGTTTTTCCTGTAAAATCATATCGAATCAATAGTACAGTCCAAAACACTATTGATTTAAAAGATTTTTATCAGCATTGCCAAAAAAATATAATTGAAATTATAAAGCATTGCATGATAGAATATAGAGCCATTAAATTCAACCTAAGAGTTTATGGTACCTATATTAAACAAACAGACGAAGGAGTTACTGTTGAAACAACAAAACATTTTGGGACTGCATATAAATCTGTATACCAAAATGAAAACATTATCGATGAGCTAAATATGGCATTAGATAGCTTATTAGCATCGGGCAGCGAGTTTCAAGAAAAAGACTCTGGTTGGGCAATAAAAAATTTCAACTATTTTGAAATTACTATAATCAAGCTAGAAAACATTCCTGCTAGCGGATACATACAGGCCCCGAAGAATATAAGAGCCCGAAATGCACTTATAAACGTACAGAATACTGACGTATTTTGTTTCAAATGGTGCATACTGGCATTCATAGCTAATAAAACTCATGAGAGTGCTACCTTTACAACAGCAAAGCAAAAAAAGTATTCACGAGAGAAAATGACAAAGCCCACAACTTACCACATTAATATTAACAATGAAATAATTGTATATGACGGTATAAGATTGGATTTTTCAGGAATCGAGTTTCCAATCACCAATAAAGGAATTATTCATTTCGAGAAAAATAATAAAGATTTTAGCATAAATATTTATGAGATTGATGCTGATGGTGACAAAATTATCGGTCCAACGTTTAGAACAAAATGTATTCGAAGTAACCACATAAATGTATTGGGAATAAATAACGTTAACCAAGAAAGTATGCATTACGCTTATATTACAAGTGTAAAAAGATTATGCTACTCACAGCATTCCAAGGCTAAATCAGGAGGATATTTTTGTGATAACTGTCTACAGTTTTTCACGGTTAATAATACTACCCACAACAAATTTGAATGCGGAAAAGTGGCCTCGTTTTACCCTGAAGCAAATACTACAACTTCATTCAAGGGCTTTCACAAAAAATTATCTCCTCCGGTGGTGATATATGCCGATATTGAGGCTGTTCTTGAAAACTATAGAACATGCCTAAATTCCTCTTCAACGTCGTCAACAACAAAAGTGCAGAAGCATACTGCATGTGCCGTATCATTTTATATAGCACATAAATATAATCCTGATCTTAACGAATTGTGGACATATGAAGGTATGTAAAAAACATCAAAAAATTAAAATATTACTATTTTAAAAACTAATTCAAATTTTGTATAATTTTATAGGCGCTGACTGCATACAAAAATTCTGCAAATCACTAAAGGAAAAAACTACGAGCTTGTTTTACATGTACTGGTCAACCCCCAAAAACCCGATTGCTAGCACAATCCATGAACAGGAAGGCAACTGCTGTGCCTGTGAAAAGGAAATCAACGCTGACGACCTGGACAAATATTTTGATCAATTTTCTGGAAAATACATGGGTCCCATTCATAAAAATTGTAAGCCAAAGTACAAATTAAGTGATCCCTTCTTTCCTGTAGTATTTCATAACTTATCTAAATATGACATACATTTATTCATTACTGAATTAGAAGGAGACTTAAGCCCCATACCATGTAATAAAGAGCTTTATATAGCGCTAACGCAGACAATTAAAATAAATGCCTCAAATAGATTCAAAATAAGATACATCGATTCGATTAGATTTTTAAATTCGAGCTTAGAAAAACTATCGAGCTACATGGAGGACAAAGATTTTAAAATTCTAAGTACTAAATTTCAGGGAGAAAAATTTAAGCAAATGCGTAGGAAGGGTGTTTTCCCTTACGACTATTTAGATAGTTTTGAAAAATTTGAGGATACCCAGCTTCCTGACATTGATAGTTTTTATAATTCTCTCAGCGAAGAAAATTGTAGTATAGATGATTACAATTTTGCCCAAAAGGTTTGGAAAACATTCAATTGTAATACTATAAAAGATTATATAAAACTTTATTTAGAAAGTGATGTTTTAATTTTGACCGATGTTTTCGAAAATTTTAGAAAAATTTGTCAGAAAATTTATAAGCTAGACCCTATTAACTATGTTACAGCACCGTCAATATCTTGGGATGCTATGCTCAAGTATACTAATGTAAATTTAGAACTTATTAGCGACGGAGACATGTACAATTTCTTAAAAAGAGCGATAAGGGGTGGGTTAACTCAATGTACCCAAAGAATTTCTACAGCTAATAATAAATATATAACTAACTTTGATTCAAGTAAACCAAATAACTATCTGAGCTATATTGATGCAAATAATTTATATGGTTGGGCAATGAGTCAACCTTTACCGCTATCAGGATTTAAATTTTTAAGTAATGATCAATTAGAATCGTTCGATTATAAAAATATTTCTGTTGAGGGAAATGTAGGATATATATTAGAAGTTGATTTAGAATATCCTACTGATCGGCATGACTCACATAACTACTTGCCTTTCTGTCCAGAAAACAAAGTTCCTCCAGGAGGTAAGCAGAAAAAACTTATAGCTGATCTAACGAATAAAAGCGAATACATTATCCACTTAAAACAGCTTCAACTTTGTATACAGCATGGTTTAATTGTAAAAAAAATACATAGGGTTTTGTCTTTTACACAATCATGCTGGTTAAAGCCGTATATTGATTTAAACACTGATCAAAGAAAACTAGCCGAAAATGATTTTGAAAAAAATTTTTTTAAGTTAATGAATAATGCAGTATACGGCAAAACAATGGAAAATGTCGCCAAGCGAAGAAATATAGTATTAGTAAAACATTATAAATCAAGGCAAAATTCGCCAGGCTTCAGGCAACGCATAGCTAGACATGATTTCCATAGCGTTGAGATATTCGGGACAGATCTTGCAGCGATTGAATCAACACCATCAAAAATTATGTATGATAAACCAATATATATAGGAGTTGCTGTTTTAGAATTATCTAAATGGTTAATGTATGAATTTTATTATAATTTTCTATTACTTAAAAGTCCTTCTTCGAAAATAATTTATATGGATACAGATTCATTTATTTTATCTTCAGAGGAAGACTTTTACGAAACTATAAAAGAAAATCCCGAACGATTCGATAACTCAAATTATAAACTAGATAACCAATTTAATATAGTTCAAGCTAATAATAGGGAACCTGGAAAAATGAAGGATGAACATGCAGGTAGGGTTATGACTTCTTTTGCTGGGCTTAAGGCTAAGGCATACTCTTGTTTAGTTGATAAGGAAGGAAACGAAAACGAATGTATAAAAAAAATTAAAGGAGTTAAGAAATCAGTTATTAAAAAACTGAATCATGAAGATTATATAGAATGTATAAAATATAAAAAAACATTTTATGGATCCCAGCGAGTTATTCGAAGTAGGTCGCACATCCTCTATACTGAAATTATGAACAAAATAAGTCTTAATTATAAGGATGATAAGAGATATATTTTACCAGATAATTGTAATACATTGGCTCATGGTCATTATAATATTGAACATATATTAAATAGTATCCAAAATTAAACCCATTATTAAATAAATGCTTATATATTTATATTATAAGAATAAAAATTTGTAAATAAATAGATAAAAAATTAAACTTGTTATTGTTGCGTTTTATTACTTTAGCAGGTCATTTACAGATATCCATGAGTTGTGGCTGGAATCGAAACCGCTCCATTTTACAAGCACTTGATTATTTTTCCTTTTTAGTATTTTCTCTACTAGGAAAGCATTTTTGTCTTTCACTTTTTGAAGTTCCTCTTCATAAAATGACCCATTAATAGGGGTACCCATGTAATCTTGTATTTCATATGTTACGGGGTATGTAGACTTAACTTTTAAAACTTTAAAAACTTCTGTGGTCCAATTTGGTTCGTACCCTTTCATAAATGCTCCCTTGTATTTACTTATTCTAACAAAATCACCTACTAAAAATTTATGTTTTGGAAATATTTTTGGTATATTATATACTGATTTTAAAATAAACTCTTCATTTTTCGTGCAGACATCTATAGGCTTCATTTTAATTGTTCGGTGATAAGAATTATTGTATTGATTTACGAGATAATTGATGTTATGAATCCACTTATATTTACCCTGCATACTAAACATTTTCCACATACGATTTTTTAATGTTCGATTAAAGCGTTCACATATAGAAGCCTTGAGATGCGTATAAGTATGATAATGATTTATATCAAATTTATCCATTAATTTCCTAAAAGTGGAATTAAAAAATTCTTTCCCTTGATCTGACTGAATATTCTTGGGTGTACTTTTACTCTTTTTAAAAACAGATTTCATTGCCTCTGCTACATCCAGGGCAGACTTTGTCTTAACTGCCTCGGCGTATGCATACTTTGAGAACGTGTCAATAACGGTCAGTAAATATCTAAAACCCTTATTTTCTTTCCAAAACGGTATCATTTCAACTAAATCAATTTGCCATGTGTCATTTATCCCTTTTTGAACGAACTTTCGCCGTATAAAGTTTTTTCGCGCTGCCTTATGAATTTCATCGACAACTTGTTGTTTGCTCATCTTAAGGTGTTGATTTATTAGTGTTATTTTTTATTTGATGACGATGGTTGCTTAGTCAATAATGCTTGCTTATATACAAGAACATCTCTTTTTATTTCTGTACGCATCTTCTTGGAAATTTCAAAACATAATCGGGTTAAATCTATTTGCACATCTTTATCATAGCTACCTTCTAAATCAGATAGTTGAATATCGAATTTTTGTAAAGATACACACTTAGGAATAATATGATTATTGTAAAGATATATTACTTGCTGTCGTAATATGGAGTTCCAACATAAAAATGTAGTAAAAAATATGCCTAATCTTAGTAATGATCTCCAGGACTCTGAATCAAACTCAATTTTGTTACCATACTGATTAATCGCAAAAACGTACTGATTATCTGATTTCCTAAATCTAAAGTTACATTTTATGGAATGCAAGCACGGATGATCAATAATTGTATCAGGCATCAAGAAGTCATACTGGTCCAGTTTCAACTGAATAAATTCCTTATACGTAAGCAGTTGCATCCATTCGTCTTTGTCAAATCCAATGAAATTATTTTTACTTTGCTGCATCCAAACCATTGGCAAAAATTTTCGAGTAGTTGACAGACCACATTTCAATTTTAAGTTATGAACAACATAATACTCGAATCCAAAAATGACTTCGTGATCCTGTTTCTTTCGAGAAGTTTTATTTCTTTTAGTTACACACATGTCCATCAGGTAAGACTACTTTAAATAAACTGTAAATATGTTCTAGTCTTACCGGTATATAAAGGAGAAAGCCCTAGCAGGCACACCCTCTGTTGATTAAAAAATCTCAACCAATGATGAACACAGTCGATCGTAATTCAAGCATTATAGTAGATTTTCAATATGTACTTGGTAACAACAAACAAGTTTTCGTTAAAGAGCTGGCGTTTATGCCTGCTGGAACTGTTATACCTAATTTTTTCCATTTCAAACCGCCATATAACATAAAAGAATTGGATAATGGAGCTCTTAAGCAGCAGCACCTTAACCAGCAGAACGTAAACGGATTGGATTGGTCAGCTGGAGATATTCCGTACACAAGTCTTGAAGAAATACTAACACCACTCAATAAGTATCACACAGTTCTTGTTCGTGGTGAAATTAAAAAGAATTTTTTAATCAAGTATTTATCAACAAACATTATCGATATAGATATTGGAAGAAGTTTAACTCAACTACCCAATTTTTTTACAAATTGTAGAATACATAAGAAAAAACTTCCACTTCGATGTTCATTAAATAATTTATTTAAGCTGTTTGTTTTCTTAGAAAACACCAATTACGAAATATATAGCAATGGTGGCACATGTGTTTAAAATTTAGTAAAAAGAAATTCATGGTCCTATCAGGTTGTCTCTTATTATGGATTCTTTTAAGAGATTTTTTGGAAATGATCCCCGTAAAAATGGATACACGCAACTTATTTATTGTAATTATTGCGGATCTGATACTCATTTCGAGAAGAACTGCTCCAAAAAACGCGATCAAGAGAGTACTAATAAAACCTAGTGTAACTTTAAAACATTATATAAGCAATTAGTAATAATATAATATATTAAAATTCATTCCGAAGAAAATAAATTTTTTTAATAAAAAAATGTTTACACAATTTATACATCCTTTTACAATGCTTATTTGTGGACCCTCAGGATCGGGAAAAACAACATTTTTAGAAAATCTAATCACCAAAAAGAATGATCTTTTTAATATTTCAATAGATCGAATTATTTGGTGTTATGCAGAGGAGAGTGCCAAGCCCAATTTCGAAAAAATTGAATATTTTAAAGGAGTCCCTGAAACAGTTGAAAATGAAACGAATGAACCAATTCTTTTAATATTGGATGACTTGATGATGGGAGCCTTTAATAAAAATGTGTGTGAGCTGTTTACAAAAGGATCACACCATAGGAATTTATCAGTAATAGTGGTAACTCAGAACATATTTCATAAATCTTCGCACACCAGAGATATTTCACTTAATACCAAATACATTGTTGCTTTCAAAAATCCTCGTGATAAGCTTCAATTTCAATGTTTAGCAAGACAAATATACCCAGAAAACCAAACGGAGCTATTTAGAATATATAAAGAAGTAACGGAACAACCTCACGGATATTTACTTATTGATCTCACTCAGGGCATTAACGATCTCTTAAGATTTAGATCTGACATTTTTAATTCAGAATATTCTGTGGTCTATTCAAATGAAAATGGTTTACAAAAAGAGCCTAAATCGCTTGAAAGCGAACAAACATTTATTGTATGTGCTCAAAAAGGCCGATAACAGACTACGTAAGGCAATTATAAGCAATAGTAATAGTGACCTGGTAAAAACAATAGTAGAGATTGTTTTGAACACATTACAGGGAAACCATAAAGTTACTAAATCCCATCTTAATGCTCTAAAAAAGTATAAAAATGCATTGCGCTACCTTTCGTGCCCAAAGCGTACATTAAACTTTAAGAGAAAAGTCCTTATTCAAAAAGGGGGATTTCTACCGATTCTAATAACTTCATTGCTTTCTGGAATTTTTGGAAAACTTTTAAAAAATGATTAAAAATAAACATAATTTAAGCAAAGTAATTTTAATGCATCCTAACAGCTATCAGAAATTGTTAAACAATGATAGAGGAAATGCATTAATAAATACAAAATTTTGAATAATAACAAAATAAGTGATTTCGATAAATGGCTCAAAATTCGCCAAGAATTAAGTTACTATCAAAATAAAAAACGTAATAAATCATGGAATCTTCAAAATGAACAAAAAGCGAATCCTATTACAACCAGAACAAGTGAATCCCAAACCACTGATTGGATTGATATAAAACCCAGCCCATCAAAATCAACATCAAAGCATGAACACTCACGTCAGGAAAAATTTGAGTTCCCCGATTTACCGCCTGAAAGTGATGATGAGGATTTTAGTTCAAATAAAGAAGAAAACGTAGTATCAGATAAACGAAAAGTGAGTGATACCTCTTTTTTAGATAGTCAAACAGATAAAAAGAAAATAGGATTAGAGAAACCAGTGCTCAAAGTGAAGCTTAATGAACGACAACGTAAATTAAAAGCAAAACTACAAAAATTAAAAACGGAAACTTTACCTTATCAAAATTTTAAATATGTAACAGGACGTGAAAGGTTAATGCGATCGGTTAGAACAAAAAACCCAGTACAAACCGGTAAAAATAGATTAAATTGGATTTCATATCATTAACTTCCATAAAAAATCAAATATGGGATATTTAAATGAGATTTTTATCACATTGTTAAGTAATGACTCAATGAATGTTTTTCCTGACAACGTAAAGTGTGCATTTACAAACATTGTAAACATTCCAGAAGACATGAACGATGATTGGGAAGTCGGTATTACAGATATATATTTGAATAATTACATTAAATATACACCTAACCAAGATAAAAATGTCGTTGAAGAAACCGAATTTGTTAGTCTTGTAAATGCTGAAACATTTAGATATAAAAATGTATCCATTCAAACGAATATACCTGAAAACGGATTGATTTTTATTTACACTGACATAATAAAACCAAGGTCAGTAGGTAGTAAAAGACCACGATGCCTTCGTGTATTGCATTATAATGGAAAGGAACAAAATATTCAATTTAATAATATTGAATATTATCCTTTGGACGTATGGTCACCAAATGAAATCTCAATACTAATTACTGATTCCAATGGATATAAGGTACCATTTGAAACTTCAGCTGTTCCGATTTTCGTTACTCTTCACTTTAGAAGAAGGAGAAGGTCAGGACTATAAATAATGCATACCCAAATATTATTTATTTAGAACTAAAATAGTCATCATGGTGAAATCTTATCAGGATTATTATGTAAATCAGTGTGGTGGGGGCTTAAGTAATATCGGAAGTCTTTAAATATCTCCGCATATAGTGCAACAAGGACGAGGAATCGGAAATTTTTTTAGCGGTCTTTTTAATTACATAAAACCTCTTTTTCTTTCGGGCATAACTGCTATAAAAAATCAGGCTGCTGAGACTGGTAAGGCTGTAATCAATGAATTTGGGAGAAAGCCTTTAAGAAATATAATTCAAGAACAAAGTAAAATTGCTTTAACAAATCTTTCAAATAAAGCAATTGATAAAATTACCCGTTTTCAAAGTGGAAGTGGAAAAAGAAATAAAAGGCTAGGTAATAGGAAAAAACGACTTCATTATACATCTAAACGACAACGTAAACATACCCAAACGCAACCTAAAAAAAAAAAAAAATCAACAAGAAAATTAAATATTAAAGATATTTTTTCTAAAGCAAAATGAGTACGCATATCGAATGTATGAAAAGTGAATTAGATTTGTTTGCGGCACACCCCACGCAAAGTTCTATCCTAAGAACTGAAGAAGTATCATACAATCCCATTGCTTCTTTGGACGGCGCCTCTTCAATCGAATTTGTTTGCTTGGGAAATGGTGAAACGTATCGAGATTTATCAAGTGTTTATTTACGACTTGTTGTGCAACTTAAAAAAAATGATAACAGCAGCATTGAAGGAAATGCTGTTGGTGTTGTAAACAATATTCTACATTCAATATTTAGAAGTTCATCAGTTTATTTAAATAATATACTGGTATCGCAAAGTGATAATAATTATCACTATAGAGCGTATTTGCAAACAATTTTAAACTATGGAAGTGACGCCTCTGAAAGTCACTTGGCCTCCCAAGGTTATTTTCCAAATTTTGGTAGAATAACAGCAGGAAAATATGTATATCCGGACTCGAATGAGACCCTTAAAAATATGTTTCAAAATAGTAACAAAGTTGAGTTATTCGGAAAAGTTCATGGAGATATTTTTAATCAAACCAAACTGCTTGTTAACAATGTTGATTTAAGAATTAATTTCAATATTGAAAAAACAGCGTTTTATTTAATGGAAACTGGAACTGAATCAAATTTAAAGATACTAGAAGCACAACTTTTCATGAACCATATAACAGTTAACCCAAGCATTTTATTGGCTCATCATCATGTTTTAGAAACAAAAAATGCTTTGTACCCATTCAGCAAGGTTGAAGTCAAATCATTTACAATATATCCAGGAAACAATACACTGTCGATAGACAACGCAGTTATTGGTCAAATACCAAATTTTCTGGCCTTTTGTATGGTTAAAAACCGCTCATACTCAGGAAACCGAACCTTAGACCCATTTCAATTTGAACATTTTAAAATTCAACGCTTTAACCTATTGGTTAATGGAGTTCAAGTTCCTTCCCAGACTCTGGAGTTCGATTACTCGAACGCTGAAAAGGTTCAAAGCTCAAGAGGTTATAATATGCTTTTTAGATCATGTGGAATTATACATTACGATCGGGGACTACAAATTACCAAGGAAATGTTTGATTCAAACAGTTTTATATTAGGCTTTGACTTAACTGCTGATCAATCAAATTCAACTATATGTTCAAATTTAATCTCTCAAGGTACTATAAGAATCGAAGGAAGATTTTCGGAACCACTTGCTGAAGCAGTTACTTGCTTGGTATACTGTGAATACGATTCAATGATTGATATTGATAAGCACAGAAATATTCGTACGCTCTTTTAAAATGAATACTTTACAAATTGAAAATTTTCTTTCTAAGCATCCAAAGACAAAATCTATTTTTAAAGGAGCTTTTCCTTCGGATAGGTTACCAAAAACTATTTTAAAGTATCCCGCACTAATAATTGCGAATACCGACACTTCAGATCAACCTGGAACTCATTGGATTGCATTTTATTTTGATAGTCGTAGGACAGCAGAATTTTTCGATTCATACGGTCAATATCCCCAGAAAAAAGAATTTGTAAAATTTTTAAAATCTAACGCTTATAAATTTTTTTTTAATAAGCAACAACTACAGGGATACTTTTCTAATACTTGCGGACATTATTGTATGCTGTACGGTCTTTTTAAAAGTAATAAGAAAACACTAGATTTTTTTTTAAGAAAATTCAAGAAAAACGACTATTCATTTAATGACAAATTAATAATAAAAATGTTTAAGAACCATTTTAAAAAATAAAAAACATATATATTTAAGTAAAATTAATTCGTTTTATTCATGGTTTTGGAGCAATACGTTTGTTTAACTTATAATATTTAATCATTAGACTAAGGGCTTCCTCTTTCAGTGCAGGCAGCATATGACACTGACATGTGTCTGGTCCAGATGAGGCATCATCGTCGCTCCAGGGACAAAGCTTATAATGGAATCCAAACTTCGAATGGATCAACTCTTTTTCCTCTAAATCCTCCAAAGTAGCTTTTAGGAACTCCATCCTTTGTAGGTGTTGCTCGAAAAGCATGCCTTCAAACTGCATCAAGAATAGTTCAATCTGTTGAGCGTACATTTTTAAGGAAAACTATTTCTTTTTCAGACCGATTTAAGACTGTTGTTGGATTTAAAAACTCAGCTCTTTATATTGAAGAATTTTATTTACTTTACTTATTTACTGATAAAAATTCAATTTGAGCACAACTATATCTGTTCAGATCTTTTCCTTTATATACCATATGAGTTATTCCATTCTCATTTAATTTCATAAATGGTGTCTTTGTAGAAAATTTGTTCACATAACTTTTAGGTAGAAATATCCAAACATCTTTGTCGTCCTTGTCAGTTAAATACAGAGCTATTTTAGTTCCATATGGTGTCTTTTTCAGCTTACACCCAGTGATCTTATACTCAAATCCAATACATAGATTTTCAATTTTTGTGTAGCCAATCACAGGCTTCACATCATTTAAGGTCTCTAAGAAGTCCTATCAAATTTAACAGAATTAGTTGATACTGTATTTACTTTTAATTTATATGCCTACCATTTTTGATCCTCGTAAGATTGGATTCGTTGTGCACTAGTACCTAACTGTTGTATACTAATTCTTTAACCCGAAATTACATGGTCTTTTATACTTGTCAAAAACTATATATTTCTATCAATTCATGTGGAGTAAATGAGATAACAATATGTCTTCATTATACATATCAAAATGCTTATTCAAACTATGTAATACTTGAGAATCAAGAAGAAGAATCAGAAATACATATCAGTATGTCTATCTCTTTTTATATTTATATAAATCTTTCAATAGCGTTAATATAAAGTTAGTGTATATAACGTAAGAATTGTCTCTCAGATGCTATATAAGATACATTTTTTATAGAAAAGTCAGTTTATTTTTAAAAACATCGAAATGGTGAAGTATCATTGCGAGTTGTGCTCAGAAACAAAATCCTTTACTACTCGCAGCGGCCTAAAAGCGTATACCTTAAAGATACACAACTTCGCCTATCAGAAATCTAAATCTTCCTATTATTATTGTTATTTCTGTCCTAAAGTACGGAAAATTTGGTTGCGATACGACTTTAATATGCATCGTCTGTTGGTTCACAACGCAGAGCTAAAAAGTATTTTTAAACCAAAGAAAAATTGTTCAATAAATAAAAAACAATTATAAGATCTCAATTTAAAAAATAGTTTTTACTTTATTTTCCTTTATGTAATGTATATTTATAATTAAAAAGTTAAAAATCTAGATCAAATAAAACATCTAGTAATGCGTTGTCATCTCCATCATCCAGCAAAGTTAAATAATGGTTAGTCGGTGGCGGTTGAGGTCCCATAAGTTCTTCAAAGATGTGGTCGTCGTTAGGGAAAACATCTTCTTCTGGCCTGGATAGGTCGTCGTCCAATTGAAATTCCTGTGCACACTGATATTCACCTTCGCTTTCATCGTGTGTGATAAGGGATTCCAAAAAAGCCTGCGTAGTAGTCCCTAATGGAAACTGGCTCCATTCAAGAGACTCCAATTCTCGGTCCCTATTTTGGGTCGATGATGCAGCCGGTTGAAATACGCTTTGTAGAAGGCGATCAACCGAATCTTCTGATTCGGAAACCTGCACATGGTCCAGATCCGAGTTTTCAACTATTTCAAGATCAGAATCTTGCGTGGGCGGTAATTCCAGGTTGTCAATCTCAACCTCGTTTTCCGAATCGACAAATTCTACGGTTAGATCCATAGGTATGCAGTACTGAGGCATTTGAAGAACTGATCCTGAGCAATTTGAGTGGTGTCATTTTTATAGTCTAGAATGTTCACTTAACAGGTTGACATCTACAGGGAGTGCATACAGGCATGTTATACTCCTAGAACCAATCCGATTGGTTCTCGAATATAAGGAGCAGCCCAATCCCCCAGTAGAATGGTTATTAGAAGGAAAACGAACACAAGTATTGATAACAAGTTACCGGGGGTGAACGTGGTGTAGGAGGGGTTAGGATGTAGGTAAATATCGAAGGTGTACAACTTTGACATAGGTTAAGAAAAGGCAATCTCTGTGTAAGCAAGATATGAATAAATGGTCAGTTAAGGTCGGGCCAGCATTGGCATAAGATGTCGCGATGCAACCATTCGAATTTCCTAAGCCTTAAGCTAAGAGTAGCTATTAAAAGCGGTTGCGGAGGTTTTTTAGGCGGTTTTAAATGTATTTTGTATGAGTTGTTTTTAATTGCAACGTATACTCATCCCATAATCAGTGTGTTCGGTATTCCACGGAACCCTCCCGTTTTATTGCATTTCAAATATTGTGACCCCTCGTTATCTTCTGAGAATGAGCAGGAGAAAGTGAACGTGTGTACCCACGAACCCGAATCTCACCCCCTACCCTCGAGTCCTTGCTCATGATTGCTTGTGCGCGAAGGTGTGAAATTTCAATTTTGTGAGTTTTGTTCAAAATGTGCAGTTTTTATTTTAGAACAGAGAAAATTATACCACTGGAAAGGGCTTGAAAAATGCTTTCCAATGACACCAAATTTTTTTTTTTTTTTTTTTAGTGGGGGGGTATACTAATTACGGTATCGGCGGTCATCGTCGTTTTTTGCCTTTTTCAGTCGAGTAGTGGGAATATACGGGAGGAGGCAGAATTTGAAATTCGTTACAATTTTCCGCTTCAGTGCTTCGTTTTAAGAAATTCTTAAAACTAAACTTCTTATCCTATACATAAATATTATTGGGGGGCCTCTAGATATAAACCCTGAAAAGTGTTCCCAATAATAAATTTAAAACATAAACCTTAAAGTGATCCCACTACCTAATTTTTCTATACACAGCCGTCTAACTTTATCGTAGACACAAACAATTTTGTATATCCTCAGCCCTGAAAAGTGATCCTATAAGTCTTATACAACTTGAACATTAAAGTGATTCTTCAGCTCATTTTTCCTAGACATCCGTCTAACTTTATCGTAGACACAAACAATTTTGTATATCCTCAGCCCTGAAAAGTGATCCTATAAGTCTTATACAACTTGAACATTAAAGTGATTCTTCAGCTCATTTTTCCTAGACACACTCCTCAAAAGGAATCGTATAACATATAAGAAAAACTAGAGTATAAGACCGCAGCGGCGGTCATCGCAGCGGCAGTCTCGGCAGCGTCCAAACCGCCGCTGCGAAAACCGCCGCTCCCGTATATTCCCACTACTCGACTGAAAAAGGCAAAAAACGACGATGACCGCCGATACCGTAATTAGTATACCCCCCCACTAAAAAAAAAAAAAAAAAAATTTGGTGTCATTGGAAAGCATTTTTCAAGCCCTTTCCAGTGGTATAATTTTCTCTGTTCTAAAAAAAAAACTGCACATTTTGAACAAAACTCACAAAATTGAAATTTCACACCTTCGCGCACAAGCAATCATGAGCAAGGACTCGAGGGTAGGGGGTGAGATTCGGGTTCGTGGGTACACACGTTCACTTTCTCCTGCTCATTCTCAGAAGATAACGAGGGGTCACAATATTTGAAATGCAATAAAACGGGAGGGTTCCGTGGAATACCAAACACACTGATTATGGGATGAGTATACGTTGCAATTAAAAACAACTCATACAAAATACATTTAAAACCGCCTAAAAAACCTCCGCAACCGCTTTTAATACCCTGCAGTTCCACAATTGAGTTAGGCGCCTAATCGGCACGAAGCCGACTGCGACGTCGGCAGAGCAGCCAGCGACGCCGGCAGAGCTGAGCGCAACGGCGGCAAAGAGACGCGCTCTCAGTCGGCGTCCGCAAAGAGAACGCACAAAAAGTACTTTTGGGCTCTCCCTCTCTCGCAATGTCTCAGCTGAAGAAATGCGTGTGAGGGCAAGGAGGCCCAGCAATTAAAATAGCTAGACTTTTGTGCACCCTTTCCTTTTGAACCAATTAAAATAATATGTTTGGGTTTTAAACTATTTGTATTTCTTAAAAAAATGTATATGTTTATTAATATTATTTATTAATATGTGAAGTTTTAAAAATATATTTTTTTACAACGATTTGCATAGTCGGATATGTCTTTAAATACCCTGCTTCTAAGTGCAAGATGCATAGACCAAACGGGACATGCCAAAAAAACAGAACAACAACGGATTAGCGGAACCGTTGTTGTTGTTGCTTGTTGTTTTTCTGGAAGGCACGCGCCTTTTTTCGTCTTTTTCACTTGCGTTTACTTAAGTGAAGGAGTTAGAAGTGACAGAAATCTACGAGCAACTAACTTTGTCAAATTCAATAGTGTCTTAAAATTGAAATAGAAACAATTCCCAGGTAAGTCGTTCGCAGACCAACAGTCTGAAAACAGTGAGACTAAAAAACAAGATAATCTATACTTAAAATAAGGGAAATACAAGATTCCCAAAAAAACACGTGGCGGAAAAAAAATAGCTGTGAAAAATATTAATTTTTGATGTGAAAAGCAACAAATGGTGCATATAATAAACAAATAAACAAATCTCTGAAAGCATTTAAAAATCTTACTGAGTGCAAAGTTTCTAGGGACAAAAAATAAGAGATGTTTGTTTTTGAAACTTATGTTTGTGGTTAAAATTCGTTAAAAATTAATATTAATAACATTAAACCACAATTCTTACTTTTGTGTACGTAAACAAACGTGGCTATTTAAATAAAAATCTCAAACATCTCTTATTTTCAGTCCCTGGAAAAGTGTTATTTTTTTTCCGCATCTGCAAAACCAATGAATGTTTTAATAAATAATAAAAAATACATAAATAGTGTGTGCTATATTTTTCTTAATAATTTTTTACAACAAAATAAAATAAATCAAGTGACCGAAAACAAAAGTTTGCAAATTTCTTCTCGATATTTTTTTAATTTTCTTATATTTTTAGACAAGGCTGATGGTAAAAATGGATGGCTAAGTCAATCCATTTTAAGCATATTATCCGAGGAACTTGTTCTGTCCCACAACTTGGAGGGGGCCAAAACAAGAAGAAGCTCAAAGTCTACCCAAATTTCGTCCGCGCCTTGTTAAGTAAGTTTTTATTGGGGCCGAAAGTAACTATTGTTTGTAAGTTTAATTTTTAAATGACTTCTGGGATTTTTACATTGAATACCAAAGATAACACATCTTTTATTATAAATAAAACTTACAAATAATGATTACTTTCGATCACTCGTTTTTATTTTCGTCTCGTTCTATTTTCAAAACTAATTTTTCTTCTAATACTAGATTCAATCGCTCGGAGCCCTCGGAGCCTCCCGAAAAGGCACTGCAAAAAGCAATGAGGTGCGTGAAAAACCAGATGCTGAAGAACCGACGACTCCGATAACACCGGGAACCCCCGAACTGAAATTTTAAATAAAAATAAATAAAAATTACAATTGAAATTATATTTGCTGCTAAGCGCTCAACGGGTGCCGAATGTGTGCCTTTTCTACTGCCTAATCCAGCGCTCAACGTGTGCCGAATGAGTGCCTTTTCTACTGCCTAATCGAGCGCTCAACGTGCGCCGAATGTGTGCCTTTTCGACTGCCTAATCGAGCGCTCAAAGGGGTGCTCAAAAATGCGCCGAATGGGTGCTAGTTTTTATGCACTGATGAACCCTAGGACATGCCCATGTTAATTTGAGCACCTAATCCCATATAAATTAGGCGCCTATTAGGCGCTGAGTGATGAACTTTTTGCAGTAATTGAGTGCCTAATCGGCGCCGAATGGTACTGCAGGGTAGCTACTGACTACGTATTTATGTAAGCTACATTTATATTTGTATAATATATTTTAGTTCTCATCCGAAGGAAGTGCAAGAAATGCAGCATACCTTTATGCATACTTAAGTCCTCCCTTATGAATGACAGAAAATGTGAACATTTTTTAGAGACGAGCCAAAAAAGAATATATTTTTTTTCGAAACATCGATATTTCATTCGACTGTTTGGTTTCAGAAATACATGAAGCGGGAATGAATGAAAAAAGTAGATTTTAGATGTTAGGCAAACTAAAATCAAATATTGGCGCGCAAAACGTACATTAAAACCTGAAGGAAAAAAAAACGGCATACCTTTGGGCATTCTAAGTAAAGCTCATCGAAATGGTTCGACTTCATATTAAGCCTTCAATTAAAACTAAAATTACTAACAACTAAGGAAAAACCACATCGAGTCGGCGATGAGCGATATTAGTAAATTAATCAAAGAATTTATTTTTAATGTAATGACTCCATTTGGGGATGGCACTCAAAAGCACTCGAAAAACAAAGTACTCATTTGCTAAAAAAAAGCAGTAAAAATCAACGAAAAAGTTTATTTTAGGAAACAAGTAAGACATACAAGCTTTTTTATATTTTTTAATTGTTAAAAATAATGACTTCTAAAAGTTTTGTTAAGAAGTCGATCAGCTACATCAGCATCTTTGACTTCTAGATTTTTTTTCATTTCTATCAATATTTGATGAATTTTTTACTTTAAAAATACTTTTTACTTTAAAATAAGAGAAAACTACTTGCCCGAATTCTTTGAAATTTTGGCATAAATTAGTTTCAAAGGACTCCATACTCGGTCTGGTCATTTTCTTAAAAAAAAAAGTATTTTTGGCCAAAAATCGGATCGGTTGGCCCAGTGTGCGATGGAGAAAACAGTTTTCCACAAACTCGAAAGTATCTAAGGACAATTACAAGCGGAAAACAAATTATTAGTAAAGGTGTGGAAAATAAACGATTTCTTCAGACATTTTTTGGGAATCGTCAGCTCATTAATATCGAGGAAATGGGCTGTCCGTCATTAAACACGTTTCCCTATTGTGAAACACGCCTTAAGGGCGGGGTTTGTGCTTTTAAATGTGCATACATTATTTTGACATTTTTTAAAAGTAGCTCCAAAACAATAAAAAAATTTTTATACATCATTTTAAATTTAAGCCTAGATGTGTACAGACCTACAAGAAAACAAAATTAACAAAATTAAATTTCATAAGGAAATTGACCAATTTATTGAAAAATTTAAAGGACAGATAATTGGTCAACATTTTCAACACCTTCTTAACAAAAAAACAAGTCAAGTACCTCGACTATCACATACCCGTTACTCAGCTTAAGGGACCAAAGTGAAATGGAGATATGCAAGCAGCAAAGCGAGATTGAAATGCGCCACCTACCGGCCGTAGACAGACTTAAGCTTTATGGGCGTTGGAGTGGGCGTGGCAAAATTTTTTTTGATCAATCTACAGGTATTGACGAGACAAATACATTTCAGTTAAAATTTTTTATGAAGCATGAAAATTGTGGGCGCCACAGGCTTGGGCGCTTTGTGGGCGTTAGAGTTGGCGTGGCGCAGCGCTGAAGGCTACGGAATCTAAATCTGAAATCTCTATCATTGATATTTTGCGAGATATCCGCGTTCAAGGCTACGGAATCTAAATCTGAAATCCCAATTCTCTATATTTGATATTTTGCGAGATATCCGCGTTCATACCTACGATTTTTTGAAGTTTGTGTGCGGTTTGTGGGCGTTAAAGTGAGCGTGGCAAATTTTTTTTGAGTCAATCGATAGGTATTGATAAGAACAATACATTTCAGTTAAAATTTTTACTCTAGCATCAAAACTGTAGGAGCCACTGTTTAGGGCGGTTTGTGGGCTTATAGTGGGCGTGGCACGCTGCTGAAATTGCTCTGCGTTAGAAGCTCAGGAATCTGCATGGAAAATCGCAATAGCCTAGCTCTTATAGTTTCCGAGATCTCAGCGTTCATCCGGACGGACGGACAGACGGACAGACGGACATGGCTATATCTATAAATATATATATATACTTTATGGGGTCGGAAACGCTTCCTTCTGTCTGTTTCATACTTTACATACATACATACTTTACATACTCTACGAGTAAGGGGGATAAATATGTTCATTAATCGAGGTGGACATGATCTCATAACTACGAATTAGGGTGAATACTTTACATTTTCTAATCCTGAATTAACATCGGAAACCTGCGCCAGCCTCTTCTATGCAAGCCGCCGGAACGAAGCCAGAAAATTAATTTCAATACATAAAACAAGGAAGCACGCTATAGTCAAGTACCTCGACTATCAGATACCCGTTACTCAGCTAAAGGGACCAAAGGGAAATGTACATATGCAAGCACCTAAGCGAGATTGAAATGCGTCACCTACCGGCGGTAGACAGACTTAAGCGTTATGGGCGTTTTTTTGTATCAATCTGTAGGTACTGACGAGACCAATACATTTCAGTAAAAAATTTTTATCTAGCATGAAAATTGTGGGCGCTACAGGCTTGGGCGGATTGTGGGCGATTGATTGGGCGTGGCATAATCCAGTAACAAACTTGCGCTGCGTATAAGGCTACGAAATCTAAATCTGAGATCCCAATTCTCTATATTTGATAGTTTCCGAGATATCCACGTTCATATTAACGATTTTTTGAAGTTTGTCAATGGTATTGATGAGAACAATACATATCAGTTCAAATTTTTATTCTAGCATCAAAACTGTAGGAGACACAGTTTTGGGCGGTTTGTGGGCGTAAGAGTGGGCGTGGCACGCTGCTGAAACAAACTTGCGCTGCGTAAGAAGCTCAGGAATCTGCACGCCATATCTCAATAGCCTAGCTCTTATAGTTTCCGAGATCTCCGTGTTCATACGGACGGACGGATAGACGGACATGGCTAGATCGACTCGACTAGTGATCCTGATCAAGAATATACATACTTTATGGGGTCGGAAACGCTTCATTCTGCCTGCTACATACTTTCCGAAGAATCTAGTATACCCTTTTACTCTACGAGGTATAACAACATGTTCGCAATAACAAAATAAATTAATAAATGTATTATTATGCTACAAAATAAACTTCTGACTTTTTATTTGTAGCTAAAATTACAGGTACGGAGAATGGAAAATGTTTTCTTGACTGAGATATGTCGGCTACTTGCGAGTTGTTGGGCGGTAGTGATTTCAACCCCTACTATGGGACGATCTAAGCTGTAGCGACATCTCTCGCTATGTGGAATGTAAAGGAAAACAAGGGAGAACGCTATAGTCGAGTACCTCGACTATCAAATACCCGTTACTCATATCATATCTCAATAGCCTAGCTCTTATAGTTTCCGAGATCTCCGTGTTCATCCGGACGGACGGATAGACGGACATGGCTAGATCGACTCGACTAGTGATCCTGATCAAGAATATATATACTTTATGGGGTCGGAAACGCATCCTTCTGCCTGTTACATACTTTCCGACCAATCTTGTATACCCCGTTACTCGTAGAGTAATTACTTTGCGACGGGTTATAGGTCCGTCTTGCTGGGCACCGCCATAATTAGCATAGGTCACCTGGGGTCGAATTTTAAAGCTCGTGCAATGATAGATTCAGGATCAGAGGCAACCTCTATTTCTGAGCGGCTGTTCAAATTAATTAAATTGCCTCACCAAGTAATCCGAGCCCAAGTATCAGGCATAAACCAGACAGTATCCGCTGAATCTAAAAGGCTCTGTCAGTTTACCATCCGTTCTCCGACCAGGCCTGGCTTGCAAATAAACACGACGGCCTATGTTCTTCCTCAATTAGCTGGAAATCTCCCATCTTGTCCAATTCCGCAACAGTTTCTTCGGGATCTTCCCGAACTGCCACTAGCGGTAACTGATAGTCGAGGTACTCGACTATAGCGTTTTTCCTCGTTTTCTTTTAATTTGTTACATATAATTATCGCTTAACATGACGTTGCCACTTGAGGCTTTACGGAAAATTATTGTTTTTTTAGGGTTTACATAAGTTTGATTTCATTGATTTTCTTTTCACATTATATCTTAGATTCGGTTTCTCAAAGCACGTTGGTTATATTACGGGGTTAGGACTGATCTAATACGAGGCAGAGTTTTTTATCTAAATTAAGGTTAAACCCAATTGGCCAGTGTGCCAAGCTTGATCAAGACCGTTCACACACGCTGCGCTTGTACAACGTAAACGGGTTTAAGTCCTTGAATCTGCGCACCCCTTAAAACTTGGCTGGTGTACGGATGCGCGGCGTGTTGGGCATCGGAACAGGTGATATAGTTGAATTAAGCTGCCATCTGGTCTTTAGGGCCGCTCTACAAAACCGCACTCCGGGTACGATACACTTGGCCAGTATCTCCAAATCATCTCTCGCGGGCCAACCTGACGATTCCGCTTTTAAATAAATACAGGTATGGCAAAATGTGGGTCTCAAAAAAACAATACCTGACGATTGTGCCCCGCGATCTGATTTTGGCCTTCGTGAGGTGGTAAACCCTCCAGTAAATTGGCCGAATCAAAAGGCTGCGCCTTTGGCGACAACTTGTGGAAGGACTGACAGTGGTTTCACCAGGAATTTTAAGATACCTGTAGTGAAATTTTGTTGGAGGTTAAACACGCACCAATTTCTAGCCAAATGCAATTGTACTTACTTTAAAATTTCTTCGATGGCTGCCTTTTTTTATGGCAGAATCCTGCATGTCACTCAAAAATATATATTTCGGGCTTTTAGCTTTTTAATACCTTGAAATTTTGAGCTGCTGGCACGCCCGTCTCTCTTGCAGGTTAAAACAAGAAGAACGTAACCGGAATCAGATGGATACCGGCGAGGCTTTTTCTTTCTTTATTGGACGTTGATGCACTATGGTCAGTACAAACAAATTGCCCTTACGACACCAAGCAATGTTTGTTACGCGCGGAGCCCTAAACCGATTTGGGCAAGTAAACTAAATCGCGGTCATGGAAAAGACGACATAACAATAGACAGTTTAAAATACAAGCTCACATAGAATGGTTAGAAACATAGAAATTTACACATTATTGGTAGATAGAAAATACATAAGTTTGTCGTAATTAGTTGCATTGTGGCTATTAAACAGTAAGACGTAACACAGTGCATTGTAATCGTCACAAAGAACACGAAAAGGATCATGAAGGGCTTATTTGGATCTACAAAATGGCAGGGACAACTGACGAAAACGACGAACTGTTCTACAGGTGTATCAGGATGAAGTTCACAAACGGTTTTTAGTTTTAGGTCTTCTTTATTCGCACTCTCGGTTAGAACTCACTCGCTGCTCGCAGGCAACTCTCTTTTCAACCCCGTTTTCAGGTTCTCTCGAGAGAGCATCTCCTCTCTCGAGGATCGAATAGTGTGACCAGAGCAGATTCATATACTATGCCCTGTTCCTATAACTTTAAGTATAACAAACTTAGAACTAGTGTATTGCATATAAACTAGCACACCTGTTACACTATATAATAGCCAGCCTGTTACAACTCGGCCGTCCTGACATTGAGATATCCCACTATCTCTGATATTTTTTGAAGAAGTACCGCCCCAAACCCTAAAGCACTGGCATCGCAGTGTAACTCAACTTCGTCTCTGTGATCGTATATAGCTAAAACTGGTGCTTCCATCAATTTCGCTTTCAAATGTGAAAAACAATTTAATTCATCTCCCTCAAACTTAAATACCCTATCTTTTTTCACTAAATCGTATAAGGGTTTCGATATTATTGAAAAGTCTTTAAGAAATCGGCGGAAATAAGAGCAGAGTCCCAAAAAACTTCGGACTGCTTGTACTTTAGTCGGAATTGGAAATTTTTGTATGGCTTCTAAGCCCCTCTCATCAGCTTTGATTCCATCACCTGAAATCAAAAACCCCAAATATTTGACCTTGTCTTGTAAAAACTTGCACTTGTCCATTCTCAATTCTAACTTATTTTCCACTAAAGCCTAGTACTCAGATCGGCTAAGAGTTTCACTAGTCGAAAAATCTTATTCTTTTTAGTGTGACCGAAGTTTTCAAAGTTCACCCGCCATGCATGTTTTTTTTTTTTTTTTTTTTTGTGTTAGTGGTGGTTTAAAGCATCGAAAGCCAACTCGGAGCTGAACTAGCTTGCCGAAGTCTGGGACTCTAACCCAGTAAAAACTCCACCCCCTCCCCGCTTCCCCGGCGGTACTGCCGTTAGGTATTACTTCGCCGGGGGGGGAATGCCCTTAGGGCTCTCTAGGATTCTATCCTATTGGAATTTCGCAGTCTTTCTGCGATGCGCAGTTTTTTGAGTACTATTGTGGCCATGTTGCATACCGCAGACCAATTTACTTCTGATTCGAGCATAATGTCCACCAGGTTACAAGCGGCTGGCGTCCTCCCAACCCTTATGCTCAGATCTCTTCGTTCATTTTCGAAAACAAAAAACACGTGTTCTGCGTCTTCATTATCCGACTCGCAGAGTGGGCAGTGCGGATAACGTTCATGCTTAAACCTATTCAGATAGTATTTAAAGCATCCATGTCCCGTCAACAGTTGCGTTAAGTAGTAGTCCACATGTCCATGCTTCCGTCCCAGCCATCTCTGCAGTTCTGGGATAAGCTTATACGTCCATCGTCCTTTGCTACTATTTACCCACCTCTCTTGCCACTTAGCAATGGTGAGTTCTCTGCACCTTTTCCGTACGGATTCTGCAGTTGCGACCCCTGTGCTGCCCGCGCGGATGTTAGCTGATTCCACTGCCAGCAGATCAGTCGGTATGCCTCCCGATATTACCAGCGCCGCGTTATGGGATACCGTGCGGAACGCACAGCATACCCGTAGTGCACACAATCTCTGCACGGAGTCGCCGTCTTGCATATAACTTCCATTTTTTGTGGCTCGAGCCCATATGGGAGCAGCGTACATCAGCGTCGATGTGACAGCACTAACCAGTAATCTACGTCCTGGTTGCCTTGGTCCCCGAGTGTTCGCCATAATTCGCGATATCGCGGCCGCGGTCCTACTTGCCTTGCCACTAGCGTACGCTAGATGTTCTTTGAAAGAAAGCCGGTGGTCGATCATGACGCCCAAGTATTTTAGGCTTGGACGCGATGTAATTGTGGCTTCTCCAATTTTGATAGTAGCTGCCTCCACTTTCTGCCTGCTACTTATCAGGACTGCTTCAGTCTTGTGCGCTGCCAAGGCGAGTCCCTTGGAGTCGAGCCATGCGCTTGCTCGTTTCCCCGCTTCATTGCAGATTCCTTCCGCATCTGGGAGTTTCTTTGCCGTAACCACTATGGCCACGTCATCCGCGAAACCAATGAGTCGTGCCCCTTCGGGCATCGTGATCCTAAGTATCCCATCGTACATGATATTCCATAACAAAGGGCCTAGGACTGATCCTTGGGGAACTCCCCCGGTGACCCTGTGGGTCGATTGCCCGGAATCAGTATCGTACAGGAGCAGGCGGCCTTCAAAGTAGCTCGCTATTACTCTCTGTATATACACTGGTACATTTAAGTTGCTCAGTGCATTTAGTGTGTGGTGCCAGCTGGCGGAGTTGAAAGCGTTTTTTACAACCAACGTTGCCGCTAAGCAGTACTGCTTAGTGCCGTACAACCACCTTTTCCCCTCAATGGCTTTATCTGCGATTTCACACAGTTTACCGACGGCGTCGATGGTGGATAGCCCCTTCCGAAAACCATACTGCATCTCTGACAGGCCGTTGGTTTCGGCAAGGGCACCTTCTAGCCGGGAGTGGATTATTCTTTCGAGAATTTTACCCACCGTGTCCAGCATGCAGAGTGGCCTATACGAAGAAGGCTCCTCCGCGGGTTTTTCCCCCTTTGGTATGAGTACCAGCCGCTGTGTTTTCCAGCGGCTAGGGAACACACCTTCCGTTAGGCATGCGTTATACATGTCAACGTACTCTTTAGTGTTTGCTTTTATGGCAATTTTGAGAACTTTATTCGGGACTCCATCTGGTCCCGGTGCCTTGTCGTTCAGTATTGTCTTCAATACCTGGAGGACTTCTTCGGCACTTGTGAGTTTTATGCTCGCCCTGTTCACGATCATTGAGGTCCGCGCCATACCTTCTTGCTCTGGGAATAGTGTTTCCACGATCCTTTTTAGGCTGACTGGGCATGTCGGTGATGGCCGACTAAATACCCGCAGCCGTTTTGTGACGAGTTTATATGCGAAACTCCATGGGTTGGAGTCTATTTCCTCGCAGATATTGTTAAAGCACCTGCGTTTGCTCTCTTTTATAGTTTTTTCCAGGGCTCGTCTCTTTTCCCTGAAGTATATTTGGAGTGCCTCAAATTCGGGCCTTCCTCTTGAGCGTTGGTATGCGCGTCTTGCCCTGTGGCAGTCTTTCCTGGCTTCCGCAATGGATTGGTTCCACCAGTATGCAGGTCTTCTTCTTGATGGGTTTTTCCCTCTCCTCTGCATAGATGCATCACAGGCTACCTTGGTGTACTCTGCGATGTGGTTTGCCCTTTCTTCAGCTGAGCCGCTTGTGGAGAGGTCCTCGAACAACATCTGTACCATCTCCACGTCTAGCGTTTCTATTTTGTACCCTGGCACGGTCTTAGGGACTCGTGGTGGGCCACTTCTAGAATTTATCGTGCAGATTATTGCTGCATGGTCACTACCCGTGTAGGTGTCACTAACCTCCCAGCTGGAGCCCGAGGCCAATCCAGTGTTCACAAATGTGAGGTCAATGATAGAACTGGTGCCGGCTCTTGAAAAAGTCGGTTTTGTTCCAGAGTTCAGCAGCACTAGGTCAAGTGCGGCGAAGCTCTCAAGTAGCGCCTTTCCCCTCGCGTTGGTTCGGGGGGAGCCCCATTCCGTAGCCCAGGCATTAAAGTCCCCGGCAATTACGGCGGGGCGATTTTCCCGGGCGTCTTCTGCAATCTCTTCGAGCGCAGATGTTGCCTGGGGGAGGCTAAGGCTTGGCGGCAGGTAACAGCTATAGAAAGCTATACCATTCACTTGGGCCCTAGCGAAGCAATTTCCGCATTTTTTCTTGCCAATCTGTCGCCTTGGATTACCGCAGCTCCATATTGCCGATTTCTTGCTATTATTTGTTACCCATTCTCCGGAATTTTTATTCCTGTATTGCTCGCTTATGAGTGCCATGTCTACGTTTTTCTCGATGACATTTTGCTCTAGCAACGATTGGGCAACCTCTGCAGCCTCTGGCTTGGTGCTCCTTTGCGCCACAGTTGTAGCAGCATTTTGAACAGTCCTCCTGGACCCTGCAATTCCCTGCTACATGGTTAAACTCCATACATTTAAAACACCTTTTAGGTGTTAGCTTTGGGCGGACTCTACACCAGGTCCATCCCAGCCTTATTTTGCCCTTTTCCAAGAGTCGCCTCCCTATGTCGGGCATAACTCTTAGTGTGGCGGTTTGGGTGCCTCCGTATGCCACCCTTATGTTTACCACCGCGGACTCTGGCAGTTCCACATCAAATTGTGATTGGACCGCGCATAAGATGTCTGCTTTGTCGGTGGTCTCATCGATGTCTTTTACCTCGATCAGCATTGTCTCAGTCAGCGCTCTGACGTCGACATTGTTGCCCAGGACAGCCTTCATTGTGGTCTGAAGCTCTACGGTTTTAGGGTCAGAGACCTTGTTTAGAATCACTAGGAGTTCCTCCTTTGCTGTTCGCCTAACGGCCTGTACTGCTTGTCCTAGCTCCTTAAGCTGCGGTTCAGCCTTAACCTTTTTAAGGATGTCGGCATAGGACCCTCCAGCAGAGGCTGCGATGACTATCGCGTCGTTCCGTGGCGGTCGCACCTTGGGCTTCCGGACCTTCTGCTTCACCTGTGTCCACTCCTCTGGCTTCTTCCCAGGTTTTTGGGGCTTGCTGGTGCTAACTGTCCCAGCATGTTTCCCTTTCCTTACACCTTGACTGGCATCACTTGCCGGTGCCTTATGCATCGCCTTTTTCGCTGGTACCGCTAGCGTCATCCCAGTTTCTTGACCCCTGGGTCGCTTGCTGGTGCCGCTCGCGAGCACTTCTGCGCAGGTTTTTTTGCTATCTCCTTAGCTTTTTCCTGTTCTTCGACTATGCATTGCACAGCCGACAGGACTTCCCTCTGGAGATAGTCGATTTCGTCGACTATATCCCTCATGGGGTTAGTAATGGAACGCTTTCCTTCCATTAGCTTCTTCAGCTCCCTGGCCTTTGATCCCAGGCCCGTCAGCTGCTTCAGCATATCCCCCTGCTCCTCATCTGCAGCTTTTGGGCTGCTTTTATCTCCTGCTGGGGGGGTGCCAGGCTGCCTGCCACTGCACTCCACCCCTTTTTCTGGCGATCTCGCCATTACACTGCTTTTTTTAAAAGGGTCAGCTCCCGTGTTGGCCCAGTCAGGTAGACTGGACAAAGGCGTGTGGAAGCCGTCGGCATTAGCCGGCGCCGCCAGGCCTTTGTTTGCGGGCGTGCCTCCACTATTGGTTGGCCCAACCCCTAGGCTAGCGCCAGGGTGTTGTGCCCCCGATCCCCTGCCCGCCATTTCCCCGCCTGGGGAGTTCGATGGTACTGCAGTAAGCTTGGATCTTTACCCGCAGTATCTGCTGTTTTCCGATCGGACTTTAATATTTTTATGAATTATTTAATAAAAGGGATAAGTCTTAGTAATAAGGCTTATGGTTTTTATTTTCTAAATTTTTTTTTTTAAAGAGCCACCCAAAATTCCCTACGTGCTACGGCACGCACTTATTTATGTGCTTGGCCTGCACCCTGTCCGAAGCTTGCTGCTATAGCACCCGCAGCCCCTTTCGCACACTACGATCAGCTGGTCGCGCAAGCGCTTCCCACCACTGATTCAGTGTTTGCAAAAATAGAAAGCGCGAGTGAAAAAATTTGGCAACTTCTAAACAAACAACGAGTGGAAAGTAATAAGAGGCAGAGATGCCTCCCCTCCCTCATCTACGACCGGCCCCTGCCTGGCCGCCAAACCTGTTGGGGATAGATTCCCAAGCTGCTTCTGGATGTCGTCCACGGCCTCCCGTCCACCAGCTGATGTCCAGGTGCGTGTCCCGAGTGCTCCACGCCGGATGGCCGGCTGCGCTTCTGGTTTTAAGCTGAAAACTTCAAGGAATAAACGGAGCGATTTTAGAACGCGTCCGCACTCTCTGCTTTCACAACTCTCTCCACCCGCCATGCATGTGCCATGCATGTGGCATGGTCTTACTGTCAAGCGGCTGGGCTTGTTGCCAAACGGAAACAAATCAATTGGAGAAATTTAAAAAGGAGGAGTCTGCTGGTACACAAAGAAAGGAAAATAAAAATAAATGGAATGTTCAACGAATGTTTTTATTTATGTAAATTTGTAATTTAAAGCTTCCTTAACGTCTCACGAATGCTTCGCCATCTTTCCCGCGCCACCGCAGTCCAGTTCCAAGTCCCAATGGGCATATTGGACCTTGAGGAAGTGGGAGCCGGATTGGGAACGGGGTTCCTTAGCGGGCGCCCTATTTTCCTCCTCCCTATAGAAGCCACCGCGTCCTCCAGCTCCGCTTAAGCTGCCAAGTAGCTGGTGGTGGTGGTGTACGGAGTCCTAATAGAGAGGACTTCGGAGATCATATTACTGGTGGTTCTGCTAAAAAGATCCTTCTATTAGTACAACGCAACCAAATTATTTTGGCCAGATCTTACTTTCTTTGCGAGAACACGCTCGGCAGGATGTCCATGTAGAGAGCGAAGTCCCACTCGGCATGTTCCTTCCCACTGGGATTCTCTAGTGGATCTCCTCCAGCACTTCAACTATTCTGCGGACTTGCCCCTGTTGCGGTATTGCTTCCTGTCGGTCGAGTCCCACAATAATGGACAACAGCTTGGATTAGGCGTCCTTTTTCATCTGCACTGACCTCCTTTAACGGTTTTTGGGTTTTTCTTCCATTTAAAATTTTTTAATTCCCCACCGCTTCTGCACGAAAGATTAAATTTCTTATTCCTTGGGCCGCGGCTAACGGCGTTCATTGAAAATTCACTCCCGAAATCTGGTACTTTTCTGGTATTTCCTTAGCTCATCTGAGTACCGCGCTGAAAAACAGACCCGACGAAAAGCTTTAGCCGCCTGTTTGCCTCTCGCTCACTCCTATGGTTAGCTCGCGGCTTTCGTCGATGTGAGTACTAGGCTTAACCTCTTAAATACTTCTGCTAATATTTCGAAGTGTTCTTCTATATTCCTACTGGCGACCAAAATGTCGTCCATATACACAACAACCTTATCCTGTCTTATCATATCCGAAAATATATCGTTGACGAATCTTTAAAATACTTGTGGAGAAGTCTTAAGCCCCATCGGCATACGTAAAAACTCAAATTGCCCCAACGGCGTAGTATACGATGTGTATCTTACCGACTCTTTGTTAACAAACACATGAAAGTAACCATTTTTAAGATCTAAATACTGATTTTCCCACTAATTTATCTAACAGGTCATCAATTAAGGGAATCGGATAATTACCCTTGGCCATGATCTTATTTAAGCGTCTAAAATCTATGCACAGTCTAAAGTCTCCCGACTTCTTTTTAACTAATACAATCGGAGAGGCATACTCCGATATATTAGCTTGAATAATGCCATCCTTAATATATTCATCTAACATTTTCTGCAACACTTCCTTTTCACTGTACGAAAGTCTTCTAGGTACACAACTAAATGGCTTAGAGTTTTCCAACACGATGTTCATTTCACATTTAATATTTGGATTTTCAGGTCGCTTTACCTGGACATACCTTTTTTCCACTAATTCAATTAATTTCTTTTGGTCTATATAGCTAACTTGTTCACCAATATTATAGACACTTTCCTTTTCCGATTCTTCTACTATATCTATTTCCATCATCTGTTGTTCAAAACTATCAAAAATTGTTTCCTTTTCTACTTTTAAAATTTTACTTTCTAAAGTTTCTTCTAAAATTTCACTTTCTAATTTTTCACCACCTACCATTTCATACCCTAACATCTCATTTCCTAACTTTTCACTTCCTAATATTTCACTACCCAATATTTTATCCTCTAAAATCTCATTCCCTAACTTTTCATTTCCTAATATTTCACTACCTAACATTTTATTCTCTAACATCTCATTCCCTAACTTTTCATTTCCTAATATTTCACTATCTAAAATTTTATCCTCTAAGATCTCATTTTGTAACTTTTCATTTCGTTCACACTCCAAATCTTTTCTTAAATTGCAAGGCACCTTATAAATTGACCCAATTTTTCTATTATCTTGCCCGCGCGGATGTTAGCTGATTCCACTGCCAGCAGATCAATCGGTATGCCTCCCGATATTACCAGCGCCGCGTCATGGGATACCGTGCGGAACGCACAGCATACCCGTAGTGCACACAATCTCTGCACGGAGTCGCCGTCTTGCATATAACTTCCATTTTTTGTGGCTCGAGCCAATATGGGAGCAGCGTACATCAGCGTCGATGTGACAGCACTAACCAGTAATCTACGTCCTGGTTGCCTTGGTCCCCGAGTGTTCGCCATAATTCGCGATATCGCGGCCGCGGTCCTACTTGCCTTGCCACTAGCGTACGCTAGATGTTCTTTGAAAGAAAGCCGGTGGTCGATCATGACGCCCAAGTATTTTAGGCTTGGACGCGATGTAATTGTGGCTTCTCCAATTTTGATAGTAGCTGCCTCCACTTTCTGCCTGCTACTTATCAGGACTGCTTCAGTCTTGTGCGCTGCCAAGGCGAGTCCCTTGGAGTCGAGCCATGCGCTTGCTCGTTTCCCCGCTTCATTGCAGATTCCTTCCGCATCTGGGAGTTTCTTTGCCGTAACCACTATGGCCACGTCATCCGCGAAACCAATGAGTCGTGCCCCTTCGGGCATCGTGATCCTAAGTATCCCATCGTACATGATATTCCATAACAAAGGGCCTAGGACTGATCCTTGGGGAACTCCCCCGGTGACCCTGTGGGTCGATTGCCCGGAATCAGTATCGTACAGGAGCAGGCGGCCTTCAAAGTAGCTCGCTATTACTCTCTGTATATACACTGGTACATTTAAGTTGCTCAGTGCATTTAGTGTGTGGTGCCAGCTGGCGGAGTTGAAAGCGTTTTTTACAACCAACGTTGCCGCTAAGCAGTACTGCTTAGTGCCGTACAACCACCTTTTCCCCTCAATGGCTTTATCTGCGATTTCACACAGTTTACCGACGGCGTCGATGGTGGATAGCCCCTTCCGAAAACCATACTGCATCTCTGACAGGCCGTTGGTTTCGGCAAGGGCACCTTCTAGCCGGGAGTGGATTATTCTTTCGAGAATTTTACCCACCGTGTCCAGCATGCAGAGTGGCCTATACGAAGAAGGCTCCTCCGCGGGTTTTTCCCCCTTTGGTATGAGTACCAGCCGCTGTGTTTTCCAGCGGCTAGGGAACACACCTTCCGTTAGGCATGCGTTATACATGTCAACGTACTCTTTAGTGTTTGCTTTTATGGCAATTTTGAGAACTTTATTCGGGACTCCATCTGGTCCCGGTGCCTTGTCGTTCAGTATTGTCTTCAATACCTGGAGGACTTCTTCGGCACTTGTGAATTTTATGGTCGCCCTGTTCACGATCATTGAGGTCCGCGCCATACCTTCTTGCTCTGGGAATAGTGTTTCCACGATCCTTTTTAGGCTGACTGGGCATGTCGGTGATGGCCGACTAGATACCCGCAGCCGTTTTGTGACGAGTTTATATGCGAAACTCCATGGGTTGGAGTCTATTTCCTCGCAGATATTGTTAAAGCACCTGCGTTTGCTCTCTTTTATAGTTTTTTCCAGGGCTCGTCTCTTTTCCCTGAAGTATATTTGGAGTGCCTCAAATTCGGGCCTTCCTCTTGAGCGTTGGTATGCGCGTCTTGCCCTGTGGCAGTCTTTCCTGGCTTCCGCAATGGATTGGTTCCACCAGTATGCAGGTCTTCTTCTTGATGGGTTTTTCCCTCTCCTCTGCATAGATGCATCACAGGCTACCTTGGTGTACTCTGCGATGTGGTTTGCCCTTTCTTCAGCTGAGCCGCTTGTGGAGAGGTCCTCGAACAACATCTGTACCATCTCCACGTCTAGCGTTTCTATTTTGTACCCTGGCACGGTCTTAGGGACTCGTGGTGGGCCACTTCTAGAATTTATCGTGCAGATTATTGCTGCATGGTCACTACCCGTGTAGGTGTCACTAACCTCCCAGCTGGAGCCCGAGGCCAATCCAGTGTTCACAAATGTGAGGTCAATGATAGAACTGGTGCCGGCTCTTGAAAAAGTCGGTTTTGTTCCAGAGTTCAGCAGCACTAGGTCAAGTGCGGCGAAGCTCTCAAGTAGCGCCTTTCCCCTCGCGTTGGTTCGGGGGGAGCCCCATTCCGTAGCCCAGGCATTAAAGTCCCCGGCAATTACGGCGGGGCGATTTTCCCGGGCGTCTTCTGCAATCTCTTCGAGCGCAGATGTTGCCTGGGGGAGGCTAAGGCTTGGCGGCAGGTAACAGCTATAGAAAGCTATACCATTCACTTGGGCCCTAGCGAAGCAATTTCCGCATTTTTTCTTGCTAATCTGTCGCCTTGGATTACCGCAGCTCCATATTGCCGATTTCTTGCTATTATTTGTTACCCATTCTCCGGAATTTTTATTCCTGTATTGCTCGCTTATGAGTGCCATGTCTACGTTTTTCTCGATGACATTTTGCTCTAGCAACGATTGGGCAACCTCGCAATGGTTTAGGTTAATCTGAAGGAACTTCATTTACCCCTAAGCCCTTGCATAGCCCTCCTGAAGTACGGGCATTTCCCACTCATTGTTGGGTGATCGCAATCTTTCTCCTTTTTGCGTTTGCATAGCATGCAGCAGGCCTTTGCTTTGCAGCCTCTGGCTTGGTGCTCCTTTGCGCCACAGTTGTAGCAGCATTTTGAACAGTCCTCCTGGACCCTGCAATTCCCTGCTACATGGTTAAACTCCATACATTTAAAACACCTTTTAGGTGTTAGCTTTGGGCGGACTCTACACCACGTCCATCCCAGCCTTATTTTGCCCTTTTCCAAGAGTCGCCTCCCTATGTCGGGCATAACTCTTAGTGTGGCGGTTTGGGTGCCTCCGTATGCCACCCTTAGGTTTACCACCGCGGACTCTGGCAGTTCCACATCAAATTGTGATTGGACCGCGCATAAGATGTCTGCTTTGTCGGTGGTCTCATCGATGTCTTTTACCTCGATCAGCATTGTCTCAGTCAGCGCTCTGACGTCGACATTGTTGCCCAGGACAGCCTTCATTGTGGTCTGAAGCTCTACGGTTTTAGGGTCAGAGACCTTGTTTAGAATCACTAGGAGTTCCTCCTTTGCTGTTCGCCTAACGGCCTGTACTGCTTGTCCTAGCTCCTTAAGCTGCGGTTCAGCCTTAACCTTTTTAAGGATGTCGGCATAGGACCCTCCAGCAGAGGCTGCGATGACTATCGCGTCGTTCCGTGGCGGTCGCACCTTGGGCTTCCGGACCTTCTGCTTCACCTGTGTCCACTCCTCTGGCTTCTTCCCAGGTTTTTGGGGCTTGCTGGTGCTAACTGTCCCAGCATGTTTCCCTTTCCTTACACCTTGACTGGCATCACTTGCCGGTGCCTTATGCATCGCCTTTTTCGCTGGTACCGCTAGCGTCATCCCAGTTTCTTGACCCCTGGGTCGCTTGCTGGTGCCGCTCGCGAGCACTTCTGCGCAGGTTTTTTTTGCTATCTCCTTAGCTTTTTCCTGTTCTTCGACTATGCATTGCACAGCCGACAGGACTTCCCTCTGGAGATAGTCGATTTCGTCGACTATATCCCTCATGGGGTTAGTAATGGAACGCTTTCCTTCCATTAGCTTCTTCAGCTCCCTGGCCTTTGATCCCAGGCCCGTCAGCTGCTTCAGCATATCCCCCTGCTCCTCATCTGCAGCTTTTGGGCTGCTTTTATCTCCTGCTGGGGGGGTGCCAGGCTGCCTGCCACTGCACTCCACCCCTTTTTCTGGCGATCTCGCCATTACACTGCTTTTTTTAAAAGGGTCAGCTCCCGTGTTGGCCCAGTCAGGTAGACTGGACAAAGGCGTGTGGAAGCCGTCGGCATTAGCCGGCGCCGCCAGGCCTTTGTTTGCCGGCGTGCCTCCACTATTGGTTGGCCCAACCCCTAGGCTAGCGCCAGGGTGTTGTGCCCCCGATCCCCTGCCCGCCATTTCCCCGCCTGGGGAGTTCGATGGTACTGCAGTAAGCTTGGATCTTTACCCGCAGTATCTGCTGTTTTCCGATCGGACTTTAATATTTTTATGAATTATTTAATAAAAGGGATAAGTCTTAGTAATAAGGCTTATGGTTTTTATTTTCTAAATTTTTTTTTTTAAAGAGCCACCCAAAATTCCCTACGTGCTACGGCACGCACTTATTTATGTGCTTGGCCTGCACCCTGTCCGAAGCTTGCTGCTATAGCACCCGCAGCCCCTTTCGCACACTACGATCAGCTGGTCGCGCAAGCGCTTCCCACCACTGATTCAGTGTTTGCAAAAATAGAAAGCGCGAGTGAAAAAATTTGGCAACTTCTAAACAAACAACGAGTGGAAAGTAATAAGAGGCAGAGATGCCTCCCCTCCCTCATCTACGACCGGCCCCTGCCTGGCCGCCAAACCTGTTGAAGATAGATTCCCAAGCTGCTTCTGGATGTCGTCCACGGCCTCCCGTCCACCAGCTGATGTCCAGGTGCGTGTCCCGAGTGCTCCACGCCGGATGGCCGGCTGCGCTTCTGGTTTTAAGCTGAAAACTTCAAGGAATAAACGGAGCGATTTTAGAACGCGTCCGCACTCTCTGCTTTCACAACTCTCTCCACCCGCCATGCATGTGCCATGCATGTGGCATGGTCTTACTGTCAAGCGGCTGGGCTTGTTGCCAAACGGAAACAAATCAATTGGAGAAATTTAAAAAGGAGGAGTCTGCTGGTACACAAAGAAAGGAAAATAAAAATAAATGGAATGTTCAACGAATGTTTTTATTTATGTAAATTTGTAATTTAAAGCTTCCTTAACGTCCCACGAATGCTTCGCCATCTTTCCCGCGCCACCGCAGTCCAGTTCCAAGTCCCAATGGGCATATTGGACCTTGAGGAAGTGGGAGCCGGATTGGGAACGGGGTTCCTTAGCGGGCGCCCTATTTTCCTCCTCCCTATAGAAGCCACCGCGTCCTCCAGCTCCGCTTAAGCTGCCAAGTAGCTGGTGGTGGTGGTGTACGGAGTCCTAATAGAGAGGACTTCGGAGATCATATTACTGGTGGTTCTGCTAAAAAGATCCTTCTATTAGTACAACGCAACCAAATTATTTTGGCCAGATCTTACTTTCTTTGCGAGAACACGCTCGGCAGGATGTCCATGTAGAGAGCGAAGTCCCACTCGGCATGTTCCTTCCCACTGGGATTCTCTAGTGGATCTCCTCCAGCACTTCAACTATTCTGCGGACTTGCCCCTGTTGCGGTATTGCTTCCTGTCGGTCGAGTCCCACAATAATGGACAACAGCTTGGATTAGGCGTCCTTTTTCATCTGCACTGACCTCCTTTAACGGTTTTTGGGTTTTTCTTCCATTTAACATTTTTTAATTCCCCACCGCTTCTGCACGAAAGATTAAATTTCTTATTCCTTGGGCCGCGGCTAACGGCGTTCATTGAAAATTCACTCCCGAAATCTGGTACTTTTCTGGTATTTCCTTAGCTCATCTGAGTACCGCGCTGAAAAACAGACCCGACGAAAAGCTTTAGCCTCTCGCTCACTCCTATGGTTAGCTCGCGGCTTTCGTCGATGTGAGTACTAGGCTTAACCTCTTAAATACTTCTGCTAATATTTCGAAGTGTTCTTCTATATTCCTACTGGCGACCAAAATGTCGTCCATATACACAACAACCTTATCCTGTCTTATCATATCCGAAAATATATCGTTGACGAATCTTTAAAATACTTGTGGAGAAGTCTTAAGCCCCATCGGCATACGTAAAAACTCAAATTGCCCCAACGGCGTAGTATACGATGTGTATCTTACCGACTCTTTGTTAACAAACACATGAAAGTAACCATTTTTAAGATCTAAATACTGATTTTCCCACTAATTTATCTAACAGGTCATCAATTAAGGGAATCGGATAATTACCCTTGGCCATGATCTTATTTAAGCGTCTAAAATCTATGCACAGTCTAAAGTCTCCCGACTTCTTTTTAACTAATACAATCGGAGAGGCATACTCCGATATATTAGCTTGAATAATGCCATCCTTAATATATTCATCTAACATTTTCTGCAACACTTCCTTTTCACTGTACGAAAGTCTTCTAGGTACACAACTAAATGGCTTAGAGTTTTCCAACACGATGTTCATTTCACATTTAATATTTGGATTTTCAGGTCGCTTTACCTGGACATACCTTTTTTCCACTAATTCAATTAATTTCTTTTGGTCTATATAGCTAACTTGTTCACCAATATTATAGACACTTTCCTTTTCCGATTCTTCTACTATATCTATTTCCATCATCTGTTGTTCAAAACTATCAAAAATTGTTTCCTTTTCTACTTTTAAAATTTTACTTTCTAAAGTTTCTTCTAAAATTTCACTTTCTAATTTTTCACCACCTACCATTTCATACCCTAACATCTCATTTCCTAACTTTTCACTTCCTAATATTTCACTACCCAATATTTTATCCTCTAAAATCTCATTCCCTAACTTTTCATTTTCTAATATTTCACTACCTAACATTTTATTCTCTAACATCTCATTCCCTAACTTTTCATTTCCTAATATTTCACTATCTAAAATTTTATCCTCTAAGATCTCATTTTGTAACTTTTCATTTCGTTCACACTCCAAATCTTTTCTTAAATTGCAAGGCACCTTATAAATTGACCCAATTTTTCTATTATCTTGGGTCTCAGTACTCTCTACAGTTATTATATTTAAAGTTTCTAAATTAATTTCCAAATCGCAGGCTTTCATAAAATCTCTTCATCAGCCACAACAATTAAATTAAAAAAAGTCTTATTTCTTTTTTCATTATAAAACATAATATTTTTCCTTCGCTTTTCAATAAGCTTTTGTTTAATCCGAAGTAAGTCTCATTTTGTGGATCTAATTTAATATTTCTCGGCACAACCGAATGTTTGATTAGTGACGCTGGGCTTCCTGAATCTTTTAGGCATTCTGTAATAATTGGCTGGTTAGGGTTTTCAAAACAAAAAGTTTTAAACAACCTTACATAGTTATTGACATCTTGATTCTTATTTTGAGGACATCCGTTGATGAAATGATCAGTAGCTCCACATCCGTAGCACGTCCCTGGTGTTCTCTTTGGTTTGGCGCACTCTCTAGCCCAATGCCCCTTTCCGTTGCAGTTGTAGCAAAGCGTCTCCTTGCTCGCCGGATCGGTTTTCGAAGACTGCATCTTGTTGCTCCCAGCAGCCCTTGTTGGCAGCATTATGTCAGCGAAAGCTCTAAGCATCCTTCCAGGATTCTCAAAGCACTGTAACTTGGCCTGCGTGCGTAAGTTAATCGTCGGTATGCCAACAATAAGTCCATCCAGTAGCACGTCCTCCTCCATGTTGACATCTCGAGCCAGCCTGCTCTTCTCCTCAAAGTACATCGCGAAGTTTTCATTCGGTTGCCACAGACGCGGTTCAAATTTACGCCTCATGTCTGCCTTCGACTCATTACCACCAAAAGCAACTTGTAATTGCTGCAGCAACTCACTCGTTGGTTTAACAAAATGAGAAGGATCCGCATGCAAATTAAATTCGTCGTTAGTAGATGATTTAGAAAAATTTATTTTTTATTTTTAAAACTCGGGTGATAAACCTTTATTCTTAAACACAATTAATACAAGACACTTTTTAAAAACTGTGAACCGATCGCGGTCTCGGATAAAATAGGACTGGCTCTTAATTCTAAAAAACTATCCAATGAACCTCGGCCAGAAGCTTTCCTTTTCTTAAGCTTCCAGAACTTTAATTTTTGTTTAAAATAAAAGCTTATGCTGAAACTGTCGCATCTCGTTGTGAAATGAAATTATGCTGACCGATGCAATTTGATTGAAAATCGGAACGCAATATGTTCTGAACTTAGAACGCAATACTGTGGGCTTTGAACGGAAGCTTATGTTTACTTTACGATTGGTTTATTTATCTTAGCAGGACGGTCAAGCGCGGCCCTCGAAGTGAATGGCAAAGGCAAAGGCAGAATCTTAAACAAAGGCAAAGGCAATGTCGCTGAAGGCAAGGGTAACATAGCTGAGATTGAATTCAAAAATTTGTTTATAAATTCCATAAGTGGAACTGTTTCACGGGTTGGATAACTCTCCCCCTTCTAAAATGGATCGTCCCGATTCAATATGAAATTCATTTAATTGATCTCTTAATTCTGTTAAAAAAATTTCTTGGTTAATAGGTTTTTCTGGTTCTGTCCGTTGTTTTTTGGTTACAAATAATATGACACTTTTGTATTTTATAATAAGAAAAAAAAATAAAATATATAATGATTAAAAATTAATAATATAAAGGTAAGTGATATTTTGGTATTATTAATTTTAATGAAAGGATTTAAAATGTTTATATTATCTAAAGAAAGTTCTGAGTTATTTGATAATATGTAATCGGATATTTCATAATTTTTGAAGTGGTTCGTAGTTAAGTAGTTAAGAATTTTGTTTTCCAAATTGGTATAAGAAATATTATTAATTTCGGTTGTACCATTAAATGTTATTAAAAATGAACCGTTTAAATGAGAGTTGTTCACAATATTGTTACCATTTATAAGAATGGCACCATCTTGTATGATGTCTATTTTTTTATTTTTCTCTCTTATTTTTTTACAAGTTTTTTCATTATTTAAAGTGCAATAATTATTAAAAAGTTCGTTCTTAAAGTTAGACATTTCATAAAACATATTTGCGCATTTTGCGACTTGATTGCTTAATACTAGTTTCCCATCGATTTGGGAAATCGCTCTAGCGTAATATATTTCGCATCTGTTTTTTATTATTGGGTATTTTATATAAATTATTACAAGTTCTTTATGCAGTGCGATTTTAAAAACAGAGATGTCCATTAAGTCAGCGATAATTACTGGTTTTTGTTCATGTTTTAATATTTCCATGATGTCATCATTATTTAATATTTTGGTATTAAAAACGTCAATTTTTGCTAGTGTGATTGTGTCAATTAAACTTTGCAGATCAAATGTTAATAATCGTAAGCGATGTTTTCGCAGTGGTAAATCTTGATCAATAAAAACATTTTTAAAATCATCAGAAAGAGATTCTATTTCTTTAAACAGTTTGGAATTGATAATAAATAGCTTATTATTATTTTCAATTAATTCATCGATTTTATTCTGTATTTTAATAAAATCATCATGATCCGGAGTTCCAGCCAACCATTTCCACACAGTGCCTATCTCATTTATCCCCCTTTTTGACCTAGTTGATATTAATTGTGATAAAATTAATTCGATTACTTCTATGTCATATTTAATTTCCCATTGCGACCTTTTATTAGTATCCCTATTTATATTATCTGATTCCAATTTTATTATTTCTTTATAAAAACTTAAGTTAGTTACGTGGAATAATTCTGCGTATGAATCGTACGTCAATACGTCTTTATTGTCCTTGAATAAAAGATATTCGTGACTTGTATAGTCTATTATTTCTGATTTTGTTAATAAAATAAGGTGTAGTATGAGCACCTGATAAATCATTTTCTGGAAAAGGAAAAAAAAGTAACATATACATTTTTAGAATTTTATATTATCTTTGTGAATAATTCTATTTCTATTGTTGATTATTATTTTGTTAGATAAATTTTCTTTAACTACTTGTTTTTTATATCTAGTTTTAAGTTTATTTCTTTCCCCGTGTTTCTTTTCATAAACCTGTCCTACATGATAAACTTTTTCTTTTCTGTTTTCATTATGTGTTTCTAACATTTTCTCTTGTGTATTTTTTAAAATTTGAGGAATGTTATCGTGCTCTATTTTATTATATAGTACGTCAAAAGGTTTTTGGTTCGTTGTAGAATGAATGCTCTGATTTTATTCTTGAGCGGCTCTTATTACTATTTCGGAATAGTCGGTTAGATTAAATTCTTCTTTAATGCATCGAGCTTATTCTGTTAGTGTAGAATTTGCCCTTTCAACTTGTCCGTTTGAGGTACTGTGCCTCGGGTCTGCGTAATGTAAAGTTAAACCGCACCTTTGTGCAAAAGATTTAAATTGGGCCGAGGTAAAGCTTGGTTCATTATCGGTCATTATTATTTTGGCTTGTGGAAATTGTTGAAGAAGTTCCATTACTTTGTTTTCGATATTTAATTTATTTTGGATTTCTTTTACTACTAAAAATTTTGAGTAAGCGTCAATACAAGTTATGAAAGTAAGACTTTGTGCGTAATATATGTCGATGTGTAAATTTTCGCCTTCTTTACTCGGGATTGGGGCTTCTCCAATTGGAATTTTAGTTGGGTGTCTGTTATATTTGTTTTCATTGCAAATTTTACAATTTTTTATATATTCTTTTAATTTTGTAAGTAAGTTTGGCCAATAACACAATCTACTGATTTGTTTATAATTTTCGTCAAGTCCCCTGTGTGCTCTGCAATGTGTTTCTTCGATTATAAGTGCTCTGTCCTCAGGAGTTTCTACATCTTGGACAAATATTTTTGTACACAAAAATTTATTCACAAAATTATCTTTAAGTGGTTTTTGAATTCTATAAAAGTCCTCTAAAGTACAATGAATACCTACCGTTAAATTAGGAGGAATATATTCTCTTAAGATTGATATCAAATTTTCGGGAGTGTCAAATTCTATTATATGTCTGGTATTTTCGAATATATTAATCGACTCATGTATTGTATACCTCCCCGTTGCTAATAGCAATTGTTGCTTAAACTGGTTTAAGGGTTTACGGGTTTCTTGTATAACATTCTCAAAACTACTCTCTGCTGAATGCTGAGTGTTTTGATCTGAGACCGATTCGTTACTGTCAGTTAAGTTGTTGATCTGAATTCTTGATAAGGCGTCTGCAACTACATTAGTTGTACCTGGCTTATAAATGACTTTAGGAGTGAAACTTTCTATGAAGGAGTACCAGCGTTTCATTTCAATATTAGGATTTTTATCAGAGATTGCGAAAGATAATGGTTGATGATCGGTTTGGATTTCAATTCCAATCACTCCGTATAAGTAGTTTCTTAGATTTTTAAGAGCCCATACTATGGCTAAAAGTTCCTTCTTATTAGTTGCATAAACTTGTTCCGTTTTAGTCAAGGTTTTTGAAATAAAAGTAATTGGTTTACCTTCTTGAGATAATACTGCACCAATTGCGACGTCCGAAGCGTCGGTGGTCAGGGTAAATTTTTTATTATAATCCGGTTGAACTAATTCTACTTGAGCAATGAGATTTTCTTTCAGCTCGTTAAAAGCTTTAATAGCTGGGTCATCCAGCTGAATTAACATTTTTGTTGACATTCTTTTTGAAATTTTGCCATTATGACCTCCAAGATATTTTGTTAGAGGTTTGGCTATAGAGGCGTAATTTAAAACAAATTTTCTATAATAGCCCGTAAGGCCTAAGAAACTTCTTAGTTCCCGAATATTTTTTGGAAGCGGATATTTAATTATGGTGTCAATTTTTTCTGGTTCTGTCTTGATGACGTTATAAGATACGATGTATCCTAGAAAACTGGTTTCGCGTTTAAAAAACTTTGATTTTTCTAAAGAGATTTTCATGTTTGCCTTTAGTAATATATTTATAATTTTGTATAAGTCTTTATAATGTTGTTCAATCGAGTTTGAGAATATTATAATGTCGTCCATGTAGACATGACATGTTTTCCCTATTTGTTCTCTTAAGATGTTGTCCATTGCTCTCTGAAAAATTCTTGGTGCATTTGTTAGTCCGAATGGCATTCTTAAAAATTCGTATTTTCCATTGTTTATTGAAAAGGATGTTTTTTCTACATCAGATTCTTTCATTAATATCTGATGAAAACCTGATTCTAAATCTATTGTTGAAAAATATCTTGCTTTTCCCAAATTAGATAGAATTACTGATGGGTCTTGCATTGGGTACCTGTCAGGTATGGTACTTTCATTTAATTTTTTATAGTCAATGACGAGTCTTAATTTACGGCTTCCGTCTTGATTTTCTTCTTTCTTTGGTACTACCAGAACTGGTGAATTATAAGGGCTTCGACTCGGCCTTATAATTTCCTCTGCTAACATTCTACTGATTTCGCTGTTCACGAAGTCGGTGACAGAAAAGGCGTACGGATATTGTTTCCCGTATATTGGCCTGTCGTGAATAAGATTTATTTCCCCCTTTATGTCTGTTCTAAAAGGAATTTGCATATTTATCTTTGAATGCTCTTTTTCATTATAGAGAACTATTTTTTCCTTTAGTCCGTCTAATTGATCAGTACCTATATTGTTTATCTGTTGTTTGTCGGATAACTCAACGACGGCGGGCTTGAAATTTTTATATTTCAAACGATTTTTATTTATTTGATTTTTGACGGTAATTACTTCGTCGGCACTCTCAGGATTTTGAACTCCCAAGATATTTGTATTTTTATTGACGGTATTTACTTCGTCGGCACTCTCAGGACTTGGAATTCCCAAGATATTTGTATTTTTATTGACGGTATTTACTTCGTCGGCACTCTCAGGATTTTGAATTCCCAAGATATTTATATTTTTATTGACGGTATTTACTTCGTCGGCACTCTCAGGATTTTGAATTCCCAAGCTTTTTTCACTATTTTCCACAAATAATGAATCTGTGTTTTCGCTATTTTTTTCATCAAAATATTTTTTTATAATAAATTCTTTTAACGGAAGAATATTATTTTCTTCAATTAAACTTATTTCATTTTTTCCCTTATTATCATAATATTTTAACTTTTCTGTTTTCCCTTTATATTCCAAGACTCCCTTTTCTATATTTATTATATCTCCAATTTTTCTTAATAAATTAAATCCAATTAGCAGATCAGATTCTAATCCTTCGATTTCATAAAATAATTGTCTTGTTTCAAATATATTTATAATATGGTAATACCTTATAATTGAATACCCATGAACTGTAGTTACCTTTTTGTATATTGATAACTCATTTTTATTTTCGAAAATTCCCTTTTTTATATAACAAGCAGTGGCTCCTGTATCTATTAAAATCTTTAACTGCTTCTTGGTTTTTCGGTCTGTCCTATTTAAATAAGGCATTCCCCTGTAGGGGTCTGGTCTAAAAAATGATCTTCGTTGATATTGTTTAATGGTTACTTTATTAGCTGGCTGATTTACTGTTCCATCTGGTTCCCTTTTCTGAGCTTGGGTTTGCTCTTTATTTTGATTAGCGCGATAGTAATTTGATCGATTATTATTTTGATAATAAATATTATTGTATCTACCTCGATTATTATTTGCCTGCCAATTATTATTCGGCTGTCGATTGTAACTAGGTTTATTCTGGAGTTGAATCGATGGATCAACATCCATTGGCTCGACGGCTTGTTGCTTTTGATTATTATTATGATTATCGTTTTGCCAAAAATTTCTGGTTATTACTCCAATAATTTCCCGTTTTATTAGTATTATTGTTCTGTCTTTTTTGATCAAATCGTAAGTTGTTTCCCTGATATTTATTTTCATTTTTAAATCCATTAAGCCTGTTTGCAAATTGAGCACGGAAATTGTTTGATTCTAGTTCTTGGACCTTTGCCAATGCATTGGGTAAATCTGGTGGATTTCATGAGAAAAGAGTTTCTGAGATAGATCCGTTTAGCCCAGATATAAAAATTCGTAAGGCATTGCTCCTTATTGTTTTGTTTGTTTCTTTGGCAATTACGCTGTCCTTTCCGTATGTCATTATGGTTTTGTTTATTAGTATTGTCATTTTTTTATTGACTTCATTATAGTATTCTGTAACTGTCATTCGTCCCTGCCTGAGGATACTTAGTTCTGACTCGAGAATATGTATTGGTCGTTTATCGCTATATATAAAGTCCAATCTAGATAAGATTGCTCGAAAGTTTAAAACGGTGCCATGATTGGTAAGAGCATCATGGGCAGCTCCCAAAATTTTATTTCGTAAAATTGTTAAGGCGATAAAATATTGTTCACTTTGAATTTTATAGAGACTCATTACAGTTTCTGCGGCTTCCCTCCCACCTGCATATTGTGTTGGTTCCCCCGTGAATTTTGGTAAAGATTTTACCACTTCAAGTGTTGTATCGCATTTTATAGTTGGGTCGATTATTTGTATTTTATAATCCTCCACAGTGTTTGCATCTGTGGCTAACTTTCCTTCTAAACCTTCTATTTTCCTGCTCACTTCATTTAATTGAACATTTATCAATCTATTTATTAATTCCACTGTTAAGCCGCCTGCTGTGGCTATACTACCTGCAGAAAAATTTGGTGCTGAACCTCCGGTTGCCATGGTTAGATTTATTTCACCAAAGCTATTTATTAAATCTTCCAGATTGTTTCTTAATATTTTTTAATAAATCGTGAATCTATTTCAATGTTTAAATCTTATATTATTTTTTTTTTTTATTCCCTGATCTTAGATTATAATTTTTAATTTTTTTTTTTTATTATTGAAAATTAATTTCTCACGAGACTGTCCCGATGGTGTCTTCCTTCTGTGAGGTTGTGGGTTGATCTTCCTTCCTGGATTCAGTAGAAATTATTGGCAATAGAATGCCCTTCCTTCCTTCTTTAATTTTTCCTGTTTCAGCGAGTTGTGATTTTATTGTTGTTGTTGTAAGAGCTGGTTTGTTTAACTGTTTTTGTTTAGTGCGTTTCTGGTTTTGCTTTATATTGTGTTCTTGTATTTTTTTATTTAAGATTTTGGTCCACCTTTTTTTTAAAGTTCACCTTTAAATGGATTATTTCATTTTTTAATTTCCATTTAATTATTGTTAACGACCACAGTCACTTTGTTGTGATGTTTGGTGGATTTTTTAATTTCTCCACTAGAAATGTTGAGTTATAATTTTTGGAACTTTTTATTTAACGCGACCCCACGTTGGGCGCCAATTAAATTCGTCGTTAGTAGATGATTTAAAAAAATTTATTTTTTATTTTTAAAACTCGGGTGATAAACCTTTATTCTTAAACACAATTAATACAAGACACTTTTTAAAAACTGTGAACCGATCGCGGTCTCGGATAAAATAGGACTGGCTCTTAATTCTAAAAAATTATCCAATGAACCTCGGCCAGAAGCTTTCCTTTTCTTAAGCTTCCAGAACTATAATTTTTGTTTAAAATAAAAGCTTATGCTGAAACTGTCGCATCTCGTTGTGAAATGAAATTATGCCGGCCCTCGAAGTGAATGGCAAAGGCAAAGGCAGAATCTTAAACAAAGGCAAAGGCAATGTCGCTGAAGGCAAGGGTAACATAGCTGAGATTTTATTCAAAAATTTGTTTATAAATTCCATAAGTGGAACTGTTTCACGGGTTGGATAACTTGCATCCACTCTAAAGCGCTGCCTTTTAGTTTGCTGATCAGCAACACTCTTCGCTGGATGTCCGATAGGTCATACAACGTGGATATGTTGTCCCATTGGGAGATCCAGGATCGTACAGGAATCTTCTCGGCAAAGTCCATAAAAATTTCCTTGGCTAGATTAAATCCAGCTGACGAAAACTCAGCCCTTCCAACGGGACGCTGTGTCGCGATTTCGTCAGAAGTTCGATGCGCATCTCTGCCGTTGTTGCCACCGTCATCTGCGCAGCCAAGTTGTTGCAAGTTCTCGAAATTTCCTTGTACAATGTTCGTAGAACCGCTGCTTCGCTCGCCAGCTCGCTCTCGCCTATTCTCGGAATTCTCCAAACTGTTGGTTGCCATGCCAACTCGTTCTTGCCCGTTCTCGGAATTCTCCGAACCGCTGCTTGCCTTGCCATCTCGTTCTTGCCCGTTCTCGGAATTCTCCGAACCACTGCTTGCCTTGCCATCTCGTTCTTGCCCGTTCTCGGAATTCTCCGAACCGCTGCTTGCCTTGCCATCTCGTTCATGCCCGTTCTTGGAATTCTCCGAGCTCTTGCTTGCGCCGCCGTCCGACTTCGCAAAATTCTGCGAATTGTGGCTTTTGGCGCCACTGGCTGAACTAACGCTGTCGACTTGCCTATGCAGAAATTCTAGAAATTTCTGGGCCTTCTCGATTTCCAAGCGCAACCTGTCCATGGTTTCTAAGCCACAAATCGGCTCCATCGGACCTTGTGACTCGATATTTTCGTCTTCCGAGTCTGTAGTCCCCGTGTCCACAATTTCTCCGACTTCCTGACCGACTTGCGGGACGACTCCCCGATTTTCCGGCGGAACACTGCTAAGTCGCGAAAAAAGTTCGGCCTTGGACCCAGTTGTCGGCAAATTAAGGAGTTCCAACCACCGTTTTAGTTGTGTCACAGACACGTTTCACTGTTTAAGTTTTTATAGATTTTTTTTTTTCGGTATCCCACTTCTGAGATTATATCAGGATGAAGTTCACAAACGGTTTTTAGTTTTAGGTTTTCTTTATTCGCACTCTCGGTTAGAACTCACTCGCTGCTCGCAGGCAACTCTCTTTTCAACCCCGTTTTCAGGTTCTCTCGATAGAGCATCTCCTCTCTCGAGGATCGAATAGTGTGACCAGAGCAGATTCATATACTCTTCCCTGTTCCTATAACTTTAAGTATAACAAACTTAGAACTAGAGTATTGCATATAAACTAGCACACCTGTTACACTATATAATAGCCAGCCTGTTACACAGGGTACATTCTAGTGGAGGGAACTAAGAAGGAAGGGAGATAAGTCCAGAGGTAGGTAAGTCCAGAAGGCGCAACCTCGCATGATAACAGGGCAATCGACTTCCTGTGTGCCAGTTTAAACCTCTTAAAGCAAATAAAAGGAATTATTGTTGAACGGACTCCAGCATATTTTGGTAACAGCTAACTTGAGGTGACCATATACACGAACAATATTCCATAGTCGGACGAACAAAATAAACATACAAAAGCTTTGTTTTGTATGGATCATCAAACTCCCTTGACCAACGCTTTAGAAACGCCAGGAAAGTTTTGGCTTTGTAAGCTATAGTAGATATATGGTCTTTAAAACCAAGTTTATGGTCAAATAAAACGCCCAGATCCTGAACAGAAAAAATACGTTCAAGGTCGATATTTTCGATAGAATAAGAATACAGAGATGGATAACGATAAAAGGTCATAAAGTTACTTTTAGAATAGTTCAAATCTAAGATGTTAATCATGCACAACGTATAAAAACAATCAAGATCTAATTAAAGGTCATTACATGAATTAGGTAAACACATGGACAAACATAGCTTGACATCATCTGCATACATTAAAACCGTTGATGATTTTATGACATAAGGCACTCCAGAAGTAACATTAATTATTTTCGAAATTTTATTATTAAAGCAAACCATTTGAGTTATATTAGAAAGGTAGGATAATATCCACTCTAGTAGGTTGCGAGGAAAACTCAAAAGGGACATTTTATAAATAAGAAGCCTATGGTTCACTGAATCAAAAGCTTTAGAGACATCGGTATAAGTCACGTCGGTTTGATGATGTGTCAGAAAACCTCTAGTAATTAAAGACGTAAATTCAAGTGGGTTTGTAGAAGTAGAGCGACATCTAGTGAAACTATGCTGACAAGGTGAAATAATAGACCGGCAATGATGCTGCAACTGACAGGTAATATTATTTTCGAAAAGTTTAGGATTAGAACTGAGTTCAGCAATACCACGATAATTTGAGATATCGGACTTGTTCACTTTTTTAAACAATGGGATAATAAAGGATTCCTTCCATAAGGATGGAAATCTACATTGACTTAGGGACAGATTAAATATCAACGTGAAGGGAAGAGCAAGATAGGTTGAACAATTCCTGAGTATACAACTTGGTAAACTGTCAGGACCCGGTGAAAATGAGAGCTTGAGAGTATTAAGACTCTGAAGAACATCAGATACATTAATCACTGGTTTGAAGATAGAGTTCAAATGAGGTAGTGGGTATGGATAATCCTTATTAATGACACTATTGCATTTCGTATATGTCGATTGAAAAAAGTCCGCGAATAAGTTGGAAATATCATTATCATCAGATGCTACATTATTATTGCGAAATAGAGAAGGAGGGAAGCAGTTAGATTTCCGTTTAGGATGGACGAAAGAAAAAAGCTTGGGATTATTTTTGAGATCACGCTTACAACGAGACAGGTAATTTTTGTAACAGTCAGAATTGTACTGGACAATCTCCACCTTGGCTGAACTATATTTGGTGAAGTCTGTCTGCAAGCCGGATATTTTTATTCTTTAGATAAGATAGTTGACGGGTAAACCATGGAAAGCTGTACGAATTCTTCATGGAGGAAAGAGGGACATGTTCATCAAATAGACGGTAAAGGACCTCATAAAAGTACCTAACTGCATCATCAACAGGAAGGTCAACTAGATAGGACCAGCTTACTGTCGATAAAGATTCCACTAGTCTGCCGTAATCAGTCCGTAATCAGTCCGCAGCCCATTAATAAAGGGTAGGATAATAACAATCTTCAGGTAAAGATAGTGGCGAAATACGACTAATTTCAGCATCGCTACTATCAAAAACAAAGATTAAGTCAAGAAGACGACCAATATGATTTGGAATCCTGTTAACTTGCTGCAAAGATAGTTCAACAAGACCATCAATAAAATCTTGTTGCATCCTAGGAATCATTGCCAATGAGTCCTTTCTCTCCAACCAAGAAATATTGGGAAGAATAAAGTCACCAAGCACAATAAGTTAGTCAGTTTCAGCAATCACAAGGAGATAGAATGTATGGCGAACAGGTGCAATAGATACACGTTCAATTCAGAGCCAGGGGATATATAGGTTCAGGTTAGAAAAATGTTACTTTTTGGGAAAGATAATTTTACGAAAAACAAATTCAATACCTGATGATTCAGAAATCAACAAACTTAGAAGTTAAATTGGATTTGACTCCAATAAGAACGCCTCCACCTCGGCGGGTCTGACGATCCTTCCGATAAACAAAAAAGTTATTAGACAAAATCTCACTTTCGTGTACGGATGGGTTAAGCCAGGTCTCAGTAAGTACAATAACATTGGCTTCAAAAATCGAACTATTTTAATAAAGCGTAGAGAGTTTACTAAGAAGCCCCCGAACATTCTGATAGTGAATTAGGAAATTTAGTTTTTTCAATTTAAATCAGAGCTGGGCGCCGACAAAGAAGTCATGGAAAGGGTGCTATTTTTTTCACATATTCATGCACAATTATATCAGCAGGCCAAAAATTAAATTAAATTTGGTGATGTCAATACCATTTTGATTGGGAAGGGAGAGCTTTGTGACAATATGATGCAACACGTCACTTACTGTTAGTGCTGCATTCAACCTAGACACAAAAATAGATTTCCTAGGTACCTTGACAGTAAGTGGTACCGGAGAAGAGAGAGCTGGGCTATGGGTGTTCTTCCTAGGGATCATGCTAGTAAGTGGAACAGGAGGAGGTGCAAGGGTATTATCTAAGGGCAGAACAAGGTGCGGCAGAGCCTCCGAAGTGGCAACAGCCGTTGAACGGTTAGTAAGCCTTAATAACTCAGGCCAAACTACAGTCCCCGAATTTGATAGCGATTGCACCGTGGCGTCATTCGTTGATGACTCGATCCCATTAGGATCATCCTCATCGCACGACATATAGCTTGCGGTGGAGCTGGGAAGAGAGAGGTTGGTCGAGAGATCATGTAAAGAGACATTAGGCTTTTTTAGCTTTAAAGTTGGAGTCGCAGACATTAAATCGACTTAATAAGTCCGTAAATCCAGCACGTAAAGCCTGGAGCTCCAGCTCTGTTTGCCTCATAAATGCTGTAATATCAATTTTGATATGTAGGCATGTAGCGCACGTCCAGGCCAGGTTAGCATTAGATCTAGTGCGATCAGCAATTTGTGCCGCACTATGCCCAAAGTCTGCAGGTTTACCGTGCGCAATATTCTTACACAACCAGCAATTAACAATTTGCTGTAGAGAAGTGATTTTGCCAACAAATTGGCAACCAACAACACAGCAGGCAGACATTGTTTATAAGTTGAAGTAAGTTGAATGTAGAATGTATAAAAAGTTCATAGGAAGCTTTAGATGAGTGTCAACAAACAGCTATGTAGCTTTGCAAAACGCAGAGGAAGAAAAGAAAAGAGCTCGATAAGACCAATTCAGCAAAGACCCGTTAACTCGAAAATTTTCTTCGAGCTCGGGCTTTTACAAACGATGGACTAAATGATGGCGTTATGGCGTTATATTTGCTTGAAATTGCGTAGAAATACCTTTTGCCCTTCAGCGTAGGAACATCTCTTGAGCTTATCAATGCGTTTCCTTCATTCGCTGAGGAAGGTCTTAGGCAGACTAGTTTAATTACACATTCTATTGGCGCGGGCAGTGCTAAGCCAGTTAGACATTGACTAATTTTAACTTTTCTGCTCAGACAAGTCGTGTTGATCTACCTCGTCCTCGCCGCTGACTTTGCTAGACTCTTTAGATTCTAGGTCGGATATATGCAGACTTTTGAGTTTTTGCACACTTCGCGCAATTCGTCTTGTAAGTGTTATCTGCTCCACAGCCGAAACAAAGAAGTTTTTCATCGGCTAAACAATCCTGGTTAATGTGGCCATCTTTGCGGCAATTCCAGCATTTTAAGGTAAACGCGTCTACTTCTAACTCGTTTTCGTTCGATTTAGAACCTTTTTGAGATTCAAATTCTGGAATCAGTTCTGATATTTCGCGTCTAAATGGGCTACCTTTACTATAACCGTGAGCGCGATTTACGTCGTCGAGAAAAGCTTCGCGTTGACGACAGTTTTCTCTTAACTCTGAGACTGTTGAAGTATCGACATTCAATAGCTCATGTCGTATTTCAGGCCTCAGATTACTTCTGAGAACTCAGACAAGTTTTCTCGAGTTCCATGGTATCTCTAGTTGATCGACTAAAATGTTTACCCTATCGTAAAAGCTATCGAAGGTTTCACTAGGCTTCTGCTTACTGTTTCGGATCAACTCCTCGATGTCAATATCATCTCTTTTCTGACGAAATTGCATTCGTAAGGCAGAACATAACCTATCCCAGCGGACTTCAGTTATCGATTTATGGTAACGCCAATAAAATTCGTTGGCCTTGCTCTCAAAGAGAACGCTGTCGTTCCTACAAAGGACTGAGAAATTCCCATATAACGTTTGATGCGTTAGCGCCTCAACACTATAAATGAAGTTGTATACTGAAACACCTGATCCCGAAAACTTAATTTCCATCCGTTTAAAATATGAACGAACTTGTCGGGTCTAGTTTGGATGTCGGACATGTTACTTCGGTGAGAACCAGGCGAACCTATGTTAGGCAGGACCCGATGTCTGTTTTGACAACTGGCTCGCAGTATTCCCCGTCTACTGGTGGAGGAGTTGCTGATCTTTCCTCGCCACTCACAGCGCAATTTGGCGGAGTTCTGATCAGTCTCTGTACACTTTCTTCTACTGAAGTCTGGATTAAATCGGTCATTTTCTCTGAAAGAAGCGAGAATAGCCTTCGCTCTATGGACACCATTGTGAATGTTTTTATTGTTTCCAAATGGGCCCGGGGTATTATTGCTAATTCCTTGTTGGCGACCTTTATATTGAGACCGAATTTGTAAACACTTTTCGACCACTGGCCTGCAGGAAACTTTGCATACTGGACACAAGTCGCTTTTCTTGAAATGCGCATCAACGCACTTCTTCGAGACGGCATATAGTTTCAAACAGTTCAGAGGCTGATTCAATTTCGGACTTGAATATAGGACAAATTGGCTTGGTGGCTTCTTGCGAGCCTTTTCCTGGGGATCGGTCTAACCCTATTTTTAGAATAGTTAAGAAATAATTAAATTTTAAGAAATACAAAATCCAAAGAGTATCCACCGTAGTATATACAAAACTAAATTCTTCTCGATATATAAACCAATTAAATTAGTAAAACTGAACTTATTGCTTGATGTTCCCCGTATGGAAGGATAACTAAATTATTTTTTTTTGACGACGAAACTTTTTCGGAAAAATAATAAGAGACAGATTAAGTGGACTTCTCGTTTTCTCTAGTAAAACTAAATACATGTAGGGAGGCGGTTAGATTTTCTAAAATGTATTTCGGACAGAGTATAGTTCGAGAACTAATACTGTTGTATTCCTGCTTCACTAATAAAAAATGTAATCGCTTTAAGGCTAAACGAAATTAAAATTTCAATAGGGGTTTCGTGGATAGTGTACCACTTGAAGTTGTACCTATTTTCCAAAACGCTTGAGTCTATAGAAACCTTTTAATTTACAGAGTGTGGTCAAGGCAATGATGTAGTAAATCAGAAAGGGTCAGAAGATCTACTGTAGCTTGATACTTTCTGCATTTTCCTCTCACTAAGTTTTCTAAACATCACTAAGTAAAGGAAAAGCCTACCTCTGATTATTATTTTGGACAGAAAGAAAACTAATGTTCTTTGACTCTGTTCTCCAAAAGTATTAACGATCCAAGAAAGGTATTTTTTATAGTAAAGAAAGTAAAAGTTGAAATTAAAGAAGTATAGAAAAGAATTCGAATTTAATGAGTTACTACTGTACTCACTAAAGGCCAACACGTTGGGCGCCACCTTTCTTATAAATAATAATGAATTATCTCTGTAGCGTGTAACGACTGGATGCGGTAGAAGAAATCGAGAATCTGCAGTTGCGCGGCACGCTATAGGGTCCAGCTCTCGCTCGTCGGCTTTGGGGTGGGGGTCTTGCGCCTACAGATTCGCGTACGGACTGCACATTATTATCGCTAAGATTAGAATTAAGCGTGCTAGCGACAAGAGAGGATAGTTAACTAAATCCGGAAGAGAACGATAAATAAACTCAGGAATAAGTATTAAAGGGACAGAAAAGTTTTGGAGAAAGTTAGCTATGCGAATCCAAGGATGATATTGTGGTCGCTTATGGCCCTCCCAACCTATGATCACCACCTTAAAGCATGGCATCGGTGACCCCTTTGATACCCTACGACCGAGAAATGATCAGCTTAGTTCAGTTTAATGTTATTTAAAGATCCATGGTTTTATTTCTGTTTGCCAAGCTAATTAATTTTCCGTATATAATGATACAAGCCACTCCTAATATTTGTACGCCGGGGGGTGGCGGGGTACATCGCTGGTGAATGGCGTGGGAGGCGACGGCGGGAAACTGGCGGCGTCGGCGGGCTACTGCGGTGGGCTTCGGCGTAGGGCTGTTGGTGCGGCTGACGGGCGTTGGATGCGGCGATCCGCTTGTTCGCTGTAGGGAAGAAAACACACGCTGCGGGAATTGCCCCTTAACCGAAATGAATGTACGCACAAAAGTTAACTGGTAAAAAGTAGCCGGGGGTACGACCGCGGTTTATTTCTCTTTGAACTCCAAAATCGAACTAACTAAATCTAAGCTCTGCTCTGCGCTCCAAAGCGCAGCGGAGACTTCATGGAGGGAGCTGGGAACAGCGCAGGAGAGCGGGAGCGCGAGAGAGCGGGAGAGCGGTGCAGCTGGATAGCGGGGCCGGTCCAGATTCGCCGGACAGTGGGCCTGAACATTCCGCCCCCCTTGCAATCGCTAGCGTTGCAAAAAAAAGGGAGACGGAACTTCGGCCAGTCGCCTACGCCTCAAGCCTGCGTACAGGCGCCGGAGAGGATCCACCCGAACACCGTCTTCTGGGCTACTGGCAGTCCCTCGTCGACCATGTGGAAGCACGGCTGTATCACCTTCGGGTAGACGTCCGCGCCCAGGATCAATGAAATAGTGGCTGGCCGGTGGAAACGCTCATCCGCGAGCGGTAGCTCCTTAAATTTCTGGACGACGCTCTCACTGAGCGCACGGATGGGGGTGTGGATGCGCACGTTCGGCTCGATCTTGAGGACAACCTCCAGCTTGATGGCCTCCTCGACCTTCGAACGAATCGTCGCCGTGCATATGCTCTCATCGCCCACGTTTGTTGTCGGCAAACGAAACGCGGCGGCCAGGGATGCATCGATGGAGCTTGTCGGGGTGCACGGATCGATGAGTGCGGCGGTGTCGAACGTCTTCTCTCCGGTCTCGACGATCACCAAAGCAGTCGGGAGGACATTGACGCTATGACGCTGGAGAAGTGCGGCGAGCGACGAAGCCGGTGTCGAGGATGCTGAGCGCGGTGGAGGGGCAAGCGTTTGGCGAGTTGGCGGATCTTGCCGGCGCGAACGCTGCGGAGAAGCGGGCTGTTGCTTGGAGCCGGACTTTTTCCGAGAAACAAGGTCGTGCATGTGCAGCAGCGTGTGATGGTTCCGGTTGCACGTTCAGCACCGGTCACCGCTACGACAGCTCCCAGTGGAGTGCTCGTATGCGAGACAGTTCGCGCAGTACTTGTTTATGAGAACTGCCCGAAGCCGCTTCTCTGCGCTCAGCTTTAGGAACCTCTGACACTTTCGAAGAGGATGGATTCCGCGGCAGACTCGGCATCGGTAGGACTGAGTACCTCTCGTACGTCTGCTATCCAAAGCCTGAGCGCTACGTGGACGGGGAGCCATTTTCCTTGGTCATTGGACGTTTGACAATGCCGCGTGTCGTACGAATGTCGACTACGCTGACATTGCCATCGGCTCCCGGAAAAACGGAGTCTATTCTTCCGAGTCGCCACTCATTTGAGGGCAAATTGTCATCCTTAATGACGACCAGATCGCCAACACGCAGATTTTCTGTGGGGACTTGCCACTTGTTGCGCTTGTGGAGCTCCTTAAGGTACTCATCCTTCCATCGAGTGCGGAATTGTTGATGGAGAGACTTTAAGTGCTGCCACCGGTTCAGAATGGACTTGGATTCGCCCTTTACTTCAGGTTCCACTATGGTAAGAAGAGGTCCACCAACAAGAAAGTGCCCTGGTGTCAACGCTAAGAGATCAGTTGGATCCTCGGACATGGGAGATAGCGGTCTGGAATTCAGACAAGCTTCGATTCTCGCTAGGAGGGTGGACAGCTCTTCAAAGGTGTACTTCCGTGTAGCGGTGGACTTGTAAAACAAGGTCTTGAAGCTCTTGACACCAGCTTCCCATAGGCCTCCCATATGGGGTGCCCCAGGAGGAATGAATTGCCAGGTGAGCTGCTGATGACTATACGCATCGGTCACAGACTCCTTAACGGCTTGCAGGAAGTCTCGGGAAAGCACGGTGGAGGCGCCGACGAAGGTCTTTCCATTGTCGGACAGGACTTGACGAGGACACCCTCTTCTAGAGACGAAACGAGCGAAAGCGGCAAGAAAATTTTCAGTCGTTAAGTCGGATTGTAGAAAAACAAACGAAAACCAACACATACCCTTTCGTAATGAGACAAGCTCTTCCGGTATAATTTTTTATATCATCCCTGTGTACGTGAACGGACGGGAAAAAGACACTCGCTCTTTCGGAAAACTTCCCATCATCTAGACTTTCAATCTCTTTTTATGGATAACGCAGACCTTGCAGGAGTTAACCACTGCCTTCACCAAGTTCTTTATTCTCGGAACCCAGTATCTGGACCGAGTGAGACGCACCACTAACTGGTTACCACCATGTAACGTAATGAGATGCGTGAATTTTACCAGAAGCCGCGAGAGTGCACGTTCGTACGGCAGGATTATCGGATGTCGTTCATCATACCGCAAACTTTCGGAGGCCGTTACGCGGCCGCATGCCCTGATTACCCCTTTCTTATCTAGAAAGGGGTTAAGGGAGAGACTCGAACTTGCCGCGGGCACAGGACGCTGAGTGCAAATTGTCATGAGTTCTTCCGCGGCGGCAACGTCCTGGGCCTCTAAACGGACCCCGGAAAGCGGTGATCGTCTTCGACATCGTTGGACAAATCGATGGACATACGCGAGGACCCGCAAAGCTCTATCTAAATTGGAAAAACGATCTAGCAAATGTTCTGTCGGCATAGACGCCACGTGGACATTAACGGCACGCTTTTCGATCTCAGTCACCGGCAGGTCGGTTCCCTGGCAGGGCCAATGATCGCGTGGACGTTGCAGCCAAGTGGGTCCATGCCACCAAAGCGGGTTATCCACCAGATCTTGAAGGGGAACTCCTCGACTAGCCAATTCAGCAGAATTATGTTCGGATTGAACGTGCGACCAATTGGCCGTCTCAGTGGACTCGGTGATCTTCGTCACCCTGTTTGCAACGAACGTTGTCCAATGGCACGCTGGTTTGGCTAATCATGCTAGCACAATCGTGGAATCGGTCCAACAATGGAGTTTTGAGGTCAGCCTCGGCATATTATGAAGAATGGCTTCAGCCATCTCGGACAAATGGAGAGCCCCACATACCTCCAGCCTGGGAAGGGACACCGTTTTGACTGGCGCCACTTGGGTCTCGGCCGTGGGCAAGTACACCATCGATTTATTTCTACGCGCACAAAAATCGCAGCTCCGTATGCCTTTTGCGAGGCGTCACAGAATCCGTGATGCTCTACGCTGAACTCTGGACGGAAGGAAACCCATCTGGGTATTCTGACCTGGTCTAGGACCGAATAGCTCTGGAAAAAGCTGTTCCACCTTTGGCACAGCTCAATTGGAAGTTTATCGTCCCAACTTAGATCCTGAAGCCAAATCTCTTGCAAAAAGATTTTGGCACACACAACAAATGGAGCGAGCCAGCCTGCTGGATCAAACAGCTTGGCAATTTGGGAAAGGACTTGGCGTTTCGTTGGGGAGATTTCCGTTGCTAAGTCTGGTGTGACGAAAAAGAACTCGTCGGACGTCGCCTTCCATCGTAGGCCGAGAGTTTTGGCTGTGCTCTCAGTGTCGATCTCGAGGAAGTCTGTTGTCAGAAGATTATCGCTTTGGATATGAGCTAATATTTCTTTGTGGTTGGAGGTCCATTTTCTTAATGGAAACCCCGCGGAATCTAGAGCACTTTGTAGCTCGCGAACAATGAACTTAGCGTCCTCGGCGGAGTCAGCTCCCGAAAGGACATCGTCTACATACATATGATTTCGAATGACGTTGTTCGCTCTTGGATGGCTGAGCTGCACATCAGTTGCCAACTGTTGCAGGACTCGAATGATGCGCTGGAACGGGGAATGCTTCGGATCTACCCATATCTGCCTATACATTTTCTCGATATCGGCACTGTAGACGTATCGGAAATATCGCCACTTCAGGATCTGGATAGTTAGATCGGACTGTAAGACTGGGCCAGCATGAAGGATATCATTTAAACTGACCCCATTCTCTGAAGGGCTGGAGGCATTGAAAACCACACGTAACTTAGTGGTTGTATTTTCCGGCTTGAGCACGGCATGATGCGGAAGGTAATAACTGGCAGAATTATGGGTAGGACGGACTTCTTTCATGTGATGGAGGTCGAGATACTCTTGAATCACGGAGTCGTAATTGGCTTTCAGCTGACTGTCCCTCTTTAGGCGTTGCTCGGTTCTTAGGAACTGCGACAACGCGGAGGATCTGGAGTGACCGAGGGCGGATTTTACGTTTTGGGGATCACGAAACGGAAGACTTACAACATACCTGCCGTTATCGTCTCTCGTTCGGAGAAAATTTTCCTCACATGTCAAATCGGAAGATTTTGTCAGTTTTACTGGCAGATCCTCCACCTCCTAAAATTTGGTGAGAAGCCTATCCAGGGACGTGTGGGAGATTCGTGTAGAAAAAACGGAAATCTGATTTTCCCTTGGAGCAGGAACGGGACCTGTTAGGATCCACCCGAAAATGGTTTCTTGACCGAGGAGAGAGCCACAAATGTTCGGCCGGGTGCCGCTTAGGAGAATGGATGGCAGTATGTCGGCCCCGACCAGAATATCTATCTGTGCGCTCTCGTGGAACTTTGGATCCGCTAGTGACAGTTCGGGAAGATCCCGTAGAAACTGTTGCGGAATCGGACAAGATGGAAGGTTCCAGCTAATTGGGGAAGAACATAGGCCGTCGTGTTTATTTGCAAGCCAGGCCTGGTCGGAGAACGGATGAAAAACTGACAGAGCTTTTTTGATTCAGCGGATACTGTCTGGTTTAAGCCTGATACTTGGGCTCGGATTACCTGGTGAGGCAACTTTATTAATTTGAACAGCCTCTCAGAAATAAAGGTTGCCTCTGATCCTGAATCTATCAAGGCACGAGCTTTGAAATTCGACCCCAGGTGATATATGTCAATTATGGCGGTGCCCAGCAAGACGGATCTATACCCCGTCGCGAAGTAATTTTGGGCTGTAGAGTCCGTGGACCGGGAAGCGGTGGCAACTGGTGTACTTGGTCTTGATCTGGGTCTTGGGGCGGGATTCGAAGGCGATTGGGAGGAGTTGCCTCTGTGTAGTAAGGTGTGATGGCGGCCGCGGCACGTAAAGCAGCTATGAGTGCTTTCACAATCACGCAGCTGATGCCCTCGTGCGAAGCAGTTCGGACACAGCTGCTTCCTCTTTATATATGCCGACCGCTCGTCTACCGTCATCTGGAGAAACCGTGCACATGTGCGGACAGGATGGTTTTCCTTCTTACAAAGGTCATATCCTTTGGGCTTGGGTGCTACCCTTGTCTCGTAAAAATTTATTCTTCGAGACGCTGCAGTGGGGGCGGATGTTTTTGACAGAGATTGACTCGAGCCTGACGGCCTATGGCTTCTAACGTCCGGTGACGCTCCGTAAGGAAGGCGTTCAGTTCCTGCCACGTCGGAATCTCTGCCTTATTGTGCAGGGACTGTTCCCACAAGGATAGCGTGAGCTTAGGAAGTTTGGAGGAGCACATGTACACTAAAAGGCAATCTCAATTTTCGGTTTCAATTCCGGACATTTCTAAAGCCGTGAGGCAACCCTGGTTGGTGCGTTGAAGTTCACGTATAGCTGACCCAGATTCCTGATTAACGGACTGCACACCGAAAAGTATTTTTAACTGGCTATTAACTAACAACCGCTTGTTTTCGAAACGCTCAGTTAGGTTAGCCCAAGCTGAGCGAAAGCCGTCGTTAGTAAGGGGGGAGTTTGACACTATCGTGTGTGCATCGCCGCTTGTTTTGGCATTTAGATGAAACAGTTTTTCGACTGGCGTCAGCCTTGGATTGTTTTTATAAATGGCCGTAAACAGATCCCTAAAGGTCGGCTACCGCAGATAATCTCCGGTGAAAACCTCGGTATCGCACGGAGGCAGCCGACATCCAGAGGAAATGTGAGTCTGGGTAGGAACAGCTTGAACTTGGGGAGCCTTGGCTATCATATCCGCGATCTGAGCCCCTCATCTCTCGTAAACATAATAGCAGTAGCCGTATTTAGCCTTGAGAACTGGCAAACTATCAGCTGCACTGTCTCCGGCTGCTGCTATGCACCCGGTGCATTCATCGTAGTCTGCTTTGATGCGGTCCCATAACGCGCGTATTTTTTCGCGGCGGATGTTCAGCATGGACAGAGTAGGAAGGATCGGCGAAGGAGTGTTTGCTCTGGACTCAAACTCACTCAGCCTGAAATCTGAGACCTCAGTAAATTTGCTTAAAGCGATTTGGGAAGGTGTTAGTGCCATTTTGACGTTTGCACGGGTGGCCCTTTTTCGGGGCGACGAGGTCTTGGCGGTTAGTTCGGGTGTGGGCGGATCTACGGATATGCCTGGGACTTCGGCAGGTGGAATAGACAACTTGTTGTTATCACTTCCAACGGACATTTAAAAGAAATGACCTTTCTTTATTTTTTTTTTTTGGGTCAGAATCTGCTCGCCTTTGTTTATGTCGGAGAAATAGGAAACCTGGCCCACTTCGGGAACAGTGGAACGCGGTGTCGACACAAAAAAGTAGTGGATCGGAGAAATAGAAATTGGAAGCAAGTACCGACCTGGTTACTTTGCGGAATTAAACCCAATGATACGGATTAGGAACGGTGAGTAAGGAGTTCGAATATCACCCGTTGAGAAGTAATACTATAATATTTAACCCTTTTGGTATATGTTTTATGGTTGGGATCAAGTTTGGTATATTTTTGCTGGTATTTTTTGCGTTTGGATAAATTTAGGGGGAAAAATACCAACTATGTGTTAATATATAGTCCCCGGTGGAGTGATTGTAATATTTCGCCTTTATCTAAACTTCTGAATAAAGAAAAAATACCAAATTATGCCAATAAGTTGTTGGCTGGAGGATGCGATCGGTTGATTATTTAATATTGGAGTATTGCTTTAATTTGATTTAATATTCCGAGGGAAAAATACTAAAAATATATACCAAAAAAATTGGTGGTCGGAGAATTCTATGCATGCGGTGAAGTGCTGGTATTTTTCTCGTTTAAATAAAATATATCTTACGGAGTAAATACCAAATACCGAAAAAAATACTAAAAAGTTTGATAGTAAATAAAACACAATTACTAAAAAAAAATTTCACGTCGGTTGGTGTAATTTTTGTTTTATTATTTTTGACCGGTTGGCCGACGGAAAACTTTAATTAGTCGGAACGGGATGGTGGAGTTAAAAACAAGGAAGAACGCTATAGTCGAGTACCTCGACTATCAGATACCCGTTACTCAGCTAAAGGGACCAAAGGAAAATGGAGATATGCAAGCAGCAAATGCGCCACCTACCGGCGGTAGACAGATTTAAGCGTTGTGGGCGTTAGAGTGGGCGTGGCAAAGTTTTTTTTAAATCAATCGATAGGTATTGACGAGACCAATACATTTCAGTTTAAATTTTTTATCTACCATGAAAATTGTGGGCGCCACAGACTTGGGCGGTTTGTGGGCGTTGGAGTGGGAGTGGCATATTCGCGTAATAAACTTGCGCTGCGCTCAAGCCTACGGAATCTAAATCTGAAATCTCGTTTCTCTATCTTTGATATTTTCCGAGATATCCGCGTTCATATTTACGATTTTTTGAAGTTTGTGGGCGGTTTGTGGGCGTTAAAGTGGGCGTGGCAAACTTTTTTTAGGTCAGTCGGTAGGTATTGATGAGAACAATACATTTCAGTTAAAATTTTTGTTCTAGCATCAAAACTGTAGGAGCCACAGTTTTGGGCGGTTTGTGGGCGTTAGAGTGGGCGTGGCACTCTTTTGAAACAAACTTGCGCTGCGCAGGAATCTCAGGAATCTGCATGCCTAATCCCAGTATTGTAGCTCTTATAGTTTCCAAGATCTCAGCGTTCATACGGACAGACGGACAGACGGACAGACGGACAGACGGACAGACGGACATGGCTAGATCGACTCGGCTAGTGATCCTGATCAAGAATATATATACTTTATGGGGTCGGAAACGCTTCCTTCTGCCTGTTACATACTTTCCGACGAATCTAGTATACCCTTTTACTCTACGAGTAACGGGTATAATTATATGTGAATGTATGTAGATATTTGTATGGATGTAGATATTTGTATGGATGTAGATATTTGTATGGATGTAGATATTTGTATGTATGTAGATATTTGTATGTATGTAATTTTCGCCGGTTTTAAATTTATTAAATAATTATTGCCGGCGGGGTATGTGTTGTTGTCGACGTTTTCGATTTATTTGTATGTGGACTGTATTTGGAAAAACGAAAAATAAGTGCAAGTACTTTAGCGGCTGCGGATATACAGTGAGAAAATCTTGGAAGGTTTTGGGGGCCTGATTTGGCAGAACACTGGAAATTAGGAAGGAAGGACCAAAATGTACGCCGGGGGGTGGCGGGGTACGGCGCTGGTGGAATGGCGTGGGAGGCGACGGCGGGAAACTGGCGGCGTCGGCGGGCTGCTGCGGTGGGCTTCGGCGTAGGGCTGTTGGTGCGACTGACGGGCGTTGGATGCGGCGATCTGCTTGTTCGCTGTAGGGAAGAAAACACACGCTGCGCGAATTGCCCCTTAACCGAAATGAATGTATGCACAAAAGTTAACTGGTAAAAAAACTTAGGGTATTTAGACAATAAGGTATAGGAATATTATAACAAAGTGTATTCATTCGACAAAAATTTTAACTTAAAGAAATAGTTTTGCAATAGTTCTAGGTTTCCTGTATTATATTTGCTCTTAATACTTCTTCAAGGGACATTCTCTAAATTTATCAATTCGCGTATTCATTCAATTAGAGACTTTAAGAGTCAACAATCGGCGACTGTATTCTTATACCCATTACTCGTAGAGTAAAAGGGTATACTAGATTCGTCGGAAAGTATGTAACAGGCAGAAGGAAGCGTTTCCGACCCCATAAAGTATATATTCTTGATCAGGATCACTAGCCAAGTTGATCTAGCCATGTCCGTCTGTCCGTCCGTTCTTCTGTCCGTCTGTCCGTCCGTCTGGATGAACGCTGAGATCTCGGAAACTATAAGAGCTAGGCTATTAAGATGTTGCGTGCAGATTCCTGAGCTTCTTACGCAGCGCAAGTTTGTTTCAGCAGCGTGCCACGCCCACTGTAACGTCCACAAACCGCCTTAAACTGCGGCTCATTCAGTTTTGATGCTAGAATAAAAATTTTAAAATTTTGCTCCTATCAATACCTATTGATTGACCCAAAAAAAAGTTTACCACTCTAACGCCCATAACGCTTAAATCTGTCTACCACCGGTAGGTGGCGCATTTCAATCTAACTTTGCTGCTTGCATATTTCCATTTCCCTTTGGTCCCTTTAGCTGAGTAACGGGTATCTGATAGTCGAGGTACTCGACAATAGCGTTCTTCCTTGTTTTTAATATCAAACGGGCCGGCGTAGTCCATCCCTGTGTACGCGAACGGACGGGAAAAAGACACCCGCTCTTCCGGAAATCTTCCCATCATCTGGACTTGCAATCTCTTTTTGTGAATAATGCAGACCTTGCAGAAGTTAACCACTGCCTTCACCAAGTTCTTTATTCTCGGATCCCAGTATCTGGACCGGGTGAGACGCACCAATAACTGATTACCACCATGTAATGAAATGAGAAGCGTGAATTTTACCAGAAGCCGCGAGAGTGCACATTCGTACGGTAGGATTATAGGATGTCGTTACGCGGCCGCATGCCCTGATTAGCCCTTTCTTGTCTAGAAAGGGGTTCGGGGAGAGATTCGAACGTGCCGCGGGCACAGGAAGCTTCTGCCTCAAGCAGCGGTATTCTTCAGAAAAGTATTGTCATGAGCTGTTCCGCGGCGGCAACGTCCTGGGCCTCTAGACGGACCCCGGAAAGCGGTGATCGTCTTCGACATCGTTGGACAAATCGATGGACATACGCGAGGACCCGCAAAGCTCTATCTAAATGCGAAAAACGATCTAGGGAATGTTCTGTCGGCATAGACGCCACGTGGACCTTAACGGCACGCTTTTCGATCTTAGTCACCGGCAGGTCGGTTCCCTGGCAGGGCCAATGATCGCGTGGAAGTTGCAGCCAAGTGGGTCCATGCCACCAAAGCGGGTTATCCACCAGCTCTTGAAGGGGAACTCCTCGACTAGCCAAATCGGCAGGATTATGTTCGGATTGAACGTGCGACCAATTGGCCGTCTCAGTGGACTCGGTGATCTTCGTCACCCTGTTGGCAACGAACGTTGTCCGATGGCACACTGGTTTGGCTAACCATGCTAGCACAATCGTGGAATCGATCCAACAATGGAATTTTGAGGTCAGCCTCGGCATATTAGGAAGAATGGCTTCGGCCATCTCTGACAAAAGGAGAGCCCCACATAACTTCAGCCTGAGAAGGTACACCGTTTTGACTGGCGCCACACGCCTGTTGGCCGTGAGCAAGTACACCATCGATTTATTTCTATGCGCACAAAGATCGCAGCTCCGTATGCCCTTTGCGAGGCGTCACAGAATCCGTGATGCTCTACGCTGAACTCTGGACGGAAGGAAACCCATCTGGGTATTCTGACCTGGTCTAGGACCGAATAGCTCTGAAGAAAGCTGTTCCACCTTTGGCACAGCTCAATTGGAAGTTTATCGTCCCAACTTAGATCCTGAAGCCAAATCTCTTGCATAAAGATTTTGGCACACACAACAAATGGAGCGAGCCAGCCTGCTGGATCAAACAGCTTGGCGATTTGGGAAAGGACTTGGCGTTTCGTTGGGGAGATTTCCGTTGCTAAGTCTGGTGTGACGAAAAAGAACTCGTCGGCCGTCGCCTTCCATCGTACGCCGAGAGTTTTGGCTGTGCTCTCAGTGTCGATCTCGAGGAAGTCTGTTGTCAGAAGATGATCGCTTTGGATATGAGCTAATATTTCTTTGTGGTTGGAGGTCCATTTTCTCAATGGAGAGCCCGCGAAATCTAGATCACTTTGTAGCTCGCAAACAATGAGCTTAGCATCCTCGGCGGAGTCAGTTCCCGAAAGGACATCGTACATCATCATCATACATATGATTTCAAATGACGTTACTCGCTGTTGGATAGCTGAGCTGCACGTCAGTTGCCAGCTGTTGCAGAACTCGAATGGCCAGGAATAGCGCGCAATTGACTCCAAAAGTTACCGTCTGTAATTCGAAATCTCGAATGTGCCCCTCGCTGTTGCGGAATGAGATGCGCTGGAACGGGGAATGCTTCGGATCTCCCATATCTGTCAATACATTTTCTCGATATCGGCACTGTAGACGTATCGGAAATATCGCCACTTCAGGATCTGGATAGTTAGATCGGACTGTAAGACTGGGCCAGCATGAAGGATATCATTTAAACTGACCCCATTCTCTGAAGGGCTGGAGGCATTGAAAACCACACGCAGCTTGGTGGTTGTACTTTCCGGCTTGAGCACGGCATGATGCGGAAGGTAATAACTGGCAGAATTATGGGTAGGACGGACTTCTTTCATTTGATGGAGGTCGAGATACTCTTAAATCACGGAGTCGTATTTGGTTTTCAGCTGACTGTCCCTCTTTAGGCGTTGCTCGGTTCTTAGAAACTGCAAAAAAGCGGAGGCTCTGGAGTTACCAAGGGCGGATTTTACGTTTTCGGGATCACGAAACGGAAGACTTACGTCATACCTGCCGTTATCGTCTCTCGTAGTCGTCCGGAGAAAATTTTCCTCACAGGTCAAATCGGAAGATTTTCTCACTTGTACTGCCAGATCCTCCACCTCCCAAAATTTGGTGAGAAGTCTATCCAGGGACGTGTCAGCCGTGTGGGATATTCGCGTGGAAAAAATGGAAATCTGATTTTCCCTTGGAGCAGGAACGGGTCCTGTTAGCATCCACCCGAAAATGGTTTCTTGACCGAGGAGAGAGCCACAAATGTTCGGTCGGGTGTCGCTTAGGAGAATGGATGGCAGTACGGCAGCCCCGACCAGAATATCTATCTGTGCGCTCTCGTAGAACTTTGGATCCGCTAGTGGCAGTTCGGGAAGATCCCGAAGAAACTGTTGCGGAATCGGACAAGATGGGAGCTAATTGAGGAAGAACATAGGCCGTCGTGTTTATTTGCAAGCCAGGCCTCGTCGGAGAACGGATGGTAAACTGACAGAGCCTTTTAGATTCAGCGGATACTGTCTGGTTTATGCCTGATACTTGGGCTCGGATTACTTGGTGAGGCAATTTAATTAATTTGAACAGCCGCTCAGAAATGAAGGTTGCCTCTGATCCTGAATCTATCATTGCACGAGCTTTAAAATTCGACCCCAGGTGACCTATGCCAATTATGGCGGTGCCCAGCAAGACGGATCTATACCCCGTCGCAAAGTAATTATACCCGTTACTCGTAGAGTAAAAGGGTATACAAGATTGGTCGGAAAGTATGTAACAGGCAGAAGGATGCGTTTCCGACCCCATAAAGTATATATATTCTTGATCAGGATCACTAGCCGAGTCGATCTAGCCATGTTCGTCTGTCCGTATGAACTCTGAGATCTCGGAATCTATAAAAACTACAATACTGGGACTAGGCATGCAGATTCCTGATTCCCATGCAGAGTGCCACGCCCACTTTAACGCCCACAAACTGCCCACAAACTTCAAAAAATCGTTAATATGAACGTGGATATCTCGGAAACTATCAAAGATAGAGAATTGACTTAGATTCCGTAGCCTTGTACGCAGCGCAAGTTTGTTACGCGAATATGCCACGCCCACTCTAACGCCCACAAACCGCCCGAACCTGTGGAGCCCACAATTTTAATGCTAGAATAAAAATGTTAACTGAAATGTATTTTTCTCATCACTACCTATCGATTGATAAAAGAAAAGTTTGCCACACCCACAAATCGCCCACAAACTTCAAAAAATCGTAAATATGAACGTGGATATCTCGGAAACCATCAAGGATAGAGAATTGGGATCTCAGATTTAGATTTCGTAGCCTTGTGCGCAGCGCAAGTTTGTTACGCAAATATGCCACGCCCACTCTAACGCCCACAAACCGCCCAAACGTGTGGCGCCCACAATTTTCATGCTAGATACAAATTTTTAACTGAACTGTATTGGTCTCGTCAATACCTATCGATTGACCCAAAAAAAATTTGCCACGCCCACTCTAACGCCCATAACGCTTAAATCTGTCTACCGCCGATAGGTGGCGCATTTCAATCTCGCTTTGCTGCTTGCATATCTCCATTTCTCTTTGGTCCCTTAGGCTGAGTAACGGGTAACTGATAGTTGAGGTACTCGACTATAGCGTTTTTCCTTGTTTTCTTTTAATTTTTAATTAAGCCTAGTACTCACATCGACGAAAACCGCGAGCTAACCATAGGAGTGAGCGAGAGGCAAACAGGCGGGTAAAGCTTTTCGTCGGGTCTGTTGTTCAGCGCGGTACTCAGATGAGCTAAGGAAATACCAGAAAAAATACCTGATTTCGGGAGTGAATTTTCGATGAACGCCGTTAGCCGCGGCCCAAAGAATAAGAAATTTAATCTTTGGCGGTGTTCGTGCAGAAGCGGTGGGGAATTTAAAAATTTTAAATGGAAGAAAAACCCCAAAAACGGTTAAAGGAGGTCAGTGCAGATGAAAAAGGACGCCTAATCCAAGCTGTTGCCCATTATTGTGGGACTTCACCGACAGGAAGCAATACCACAACAGGGGCAAGTCTAGAGAACCCCAGGGGGAAGGAACATGCCTTCGCTCTTTGCATGGACATCCTGCCGAGCGTGTTCTCGCAAAGAAAGTAAGATCTGGCCAAAATAATTTGGTTGCGTTGTACTAATAGAAGGATCTTTTTAGCAGAACCACCAGTAATATGATCTCCGAAGTCCTCTCCATTAGGACTCCGTACACCACCACCACCAGCTACTTGGCAGCTTAAGCGGAGCTGGAGGACGCGGTGGCTTCTATAGGGAGGAGGAAAATAGGGCGCCCGCTAAGGAACAGTTGGAGAAGCCATGTCCAGCCACTGCCAGGATGCTGGGCGACTTCCTGCAGCATCAGCGGATCAACCCTGTTTTCAATCCGGCTTCCATTTCCTCAAGGTCCAATATGCCTATTGGGACTCGGAGCTGGACTGCGGTGGCGCGGGAAAGATGGCGAAGCATTCGTGGACGTTAAGGAAGCTTTAAACTACAAATGTACATAAATAAAAACATTCGTTGAACATTCCATTTATTTTTATTTTCCTTTCTATGTGTACCAGCAGACTCCTCCTTTTTAAATTTCTCCAATTGATTTGTTTCCGTTTGGCAACAAGCCCAGCCGCTTGACAGTAAGACCATGCCACATGCATGGCGGGTGAACTTTGAAAACTTCGGTCACACTAAAAAGAATAAGATTTTTCGACTAGTGAAACTCTTAGCCGATCTGAGTACTAGGCTTTAAATATAATTATCGCTTAACATGACGTTGCCACTTGAGGCTTTACGGAAAATTATTGTTTTTTTTAGGGTTTACATAAGTTTGATTTCATTGATTTTCTTTTCACATTATATCTTAGATTCGGCTTCTCAAAAGCACGTTGGTTATATTACGGGGTTAGGACTGATCTAATACGAGGCAGAGTTTTTTATCTAAATTAAGGTTAAACCCAATTGGCCAGTGTGCCAAGCTTGATCAAGACCGTTCACACACGCTGCGCTTGTACAACGTAAACGGGTTTAAGTCCTTGAATCTGCGCACCCCTTAAAACTTGGCTGGTGTACGGAGGCGCGGCGTGTTGGGCATCGGAACAGGTGATATAGTTGAATTAAACTGCCATCTGGTCTTTAGGGCCGCTCTACAAAACTGCACTCCGGGTACGATACACTTGGCCAGTAGACAGGGGGCTAATCTCTCCAAAGCATCTCTCGCGGGCCAACCTGACGATTTCGCATTTAAATAAATAAAGGTATGACAAAATGTGGGTCTCAAACAGAACCATACCTGACGATTGTGCCCCGCGATTTGATTTTGGCCTTCGTGAGGTGGTAAATCCTCCAGTAAATTGGCTGAATCAATAATTTGTGCCTTTGGCGGCAACTTGTGGAAGGACTGACAGTTGTTTCCACCAGGAATTTTAAGATACCTGCAGTGAAATTTTTTTTTTTATGGCTGGCTGCTGCACCGATTGCTGAATACCACTCAGAATGCTGGATGCCACTCAAAAATATATACTTCGGGCTTTAAGCCTTTTAATTCCTTGAAATTTTGAGATGCTGGCACGTCCGTCTCTCTTGCAGGTTAAAATAAGAAGAACGTAACCGGAATCAGATGGATACCGGCGCGGCTTTTGACGGAAATATATATCATATGACGACCGACAGGTGTCAACCTAGAACTTTCCAAAACCACCCTGGCTCAGCTGTTCAAAATATCGAATAGTCGACTCAGGTGGCAACACTTGGTCAAGCTTTGGTTTTAGGCTTTTAGGCTGAACCTATGTTCGCCAGTCGCTACAGGCGCCGTTACAAAATTTACCTTAAATTTCAAGGAATTATTAGAAAAGATTTACCGAATGCACCTACAACTGATAATGATACCACTTTTTTTTTAATAATTGTATGGCTTACTTTTTGGATGAAATTAAGTACGAAATAAATGGATGTGAGTTTGATAGAACACGATTTGTTGGTATGGCTACTAGTGGTGTAAACCTACCAATGTTAACCCAAAATTGGGGTATGGCAGACAACACAGCTGGAATGTGAAATTGTCGGCTAACTGCGAAAAACCAAGATTTGCAATAATTGGATTTACACTAAATGGAAAACTTATAACAAGTTCACTTGAATTCTGAGTCATATCCATATGATAATCTGAATATCGATTTTAGTAAGAATCAGTATGCTCACCTTTATGAAATGTATACAAGATTTCAGTCTAGTTACTATAATCGTGAGTGACAACCGTTTTTGACCCCAAATGAATTTAAATAGAATTAATAGGGGTTATATAAACGAATCAGTGAAAACTGGTCCTATTGATGTGAGAATTTTAATAGAATTGAAGGCACCAAGTATATAACCGATTGGATCGGACTAGTACAACGAGTTGTTTAACATTAGAAAAATGTTGAAAGATACTGTTTCAATTGATGTTCAAGCTTTTTTGATAATAATAATAATTTTATTCTAAAGAATATTGTATTCGAAAATGATCCAAACTTGAATAAAAGTTTTTTAATAGAACCACCATATAATTTAACTTTGCTAAATACAAAATCTCGAAAGACTGTAATTTGGTTAGCCAATACACATCACAAAATTTTTTGGAACGATGCACACTGGGCCAGAAAGTTAATTTTTTGGCCAAAAATCTGTAATTTCTTTCCTGGGATAGTTAGAAGGATGCAGTTTTTTTCGTTTTTCTCCTGAAAGATTGAACTTTTCAACGAACTAAAAGTAAAATTTATTGGAATTTTATATGGTATAGATAATCCAAGCCGAAATCGGAAAATTTTACGTACTTTTCGGTTTTTTATTTAAAAAACAAATAACTAGCAGACCCACTAAATCCATTTTCAGACACGATTAAGTGTGAGAGAAAACAAATTAAAAAAAAATTAAATCCACTATAAAATATTATGTCGTTTAAGATTTATGAACCGTTAAAAATTGCTACTTTCGGAGACTCCCACTTCAACGTTTATTTAATAATCGACCTAACAAAATGTTCTATTTTTTTCATCTTGTTATCTCTATAGATTCTTATAGTCAAATTATTAGATACAAATTATTTGTAAAATATTGGTTTTTAATATGTTTAATGTTAATTTGACATATTCTCAGTCGAGTTTATGCATTGGTTTCGTACGGTCGTGTTAAGCTTCTAATCAGCAACCAGAGAGTGATCTCGGACTTCTTTTGTTGTGCTTATCTGCGCGCAATCTATTTTTAGACACCGCCCGCCGGTGTCTTTACCGAACTCGATCAATTTATCACCCGAGCGAAAGTGTAAGCGTTGTGTACGACTTTGCCCATTGGGCTAGGTCTTGTCTCTCGCTTGTGCACCCACGGCCCAGCGGGAGATAAGAAGTAAAGACTTTGAATATATTGTTTTTGATTTCTATTATTTTCCTAATCGAAAATATAGTAAATTAATAAATGGATAACAACACATCTTCTTATCCGCTGCTCTCGAAAGAGCTGTCCGGATTTGAGAAGATGAAGGAAGTCGCTGGCGAATCTCCAGCGGAACTACGAGTCAAGCTTGCAAAACGCAGATGCTGTTAAAACCAGCTCAGCAACACCTGTAACTAACACCGTTACAGCAACAAGTGCCAGTTCTGGCACCACCACTTACACAGTTGCAGCTTCTTCATGTACGACTCCAGTTTCTACAGCAGAATTGTCTTTGGGAGTTAATAACTTCTCAACAGTGCCCCCTATGGGGTGCTCGTTTCAAGCACCAAGTACTTCTCTTCGCAGGAAACGGAACACTTCGAACTGCAGTAAGGAACCAGCCGACATAAAGAAGAGCAAAGTCAACGTAAACAATGCTAAAATCGGTAATTCAAGTCAGGCTTCGACGTCCATTGGACTTCGCAACAACCGCTTCGCACCTTTAGCTGAGGAAATTAACTCTATTGAGGAGATGGAGACAAATGAAGAGACGTTTAATCCAAACAGCCAAGCGCAAAGTTCAAGCCAACCTGATTTGATGAAGCCGAAATATTTACTGCCCAAAAAAGCCTGGCATGCGCGGGACTATGTCCGACGTAAATAATGATGAGAGGCAAAATTTGTTCTACGTCAATCTCAAGATGTCGCCGAATGTCGCCGAGTCGTTAAAAATTAAACAAATTGGAAGGCACAGAGTGACCGTGGAAAAGGCTACTCGCAATAAGGACCTCGTCCAGTGCTATAAATGCCAAAAGTTTGGACACACTCAAAATTGTTGCTTTATAAAGCCTGTTTGTGGGAATTGTGCCGGTGATCATCCTACCAACTCCAAATCGTGTGACTCACATCTCAACAACCAATGCATGTGTGCAAACTGCGGAGAAAATCACCCTGCAGGTTTTAAGGGCTGCAAAGTTAGGATGGAACTAAGCAAAAAACTAAAAGTTGGAGTTGGTCTAAGGAACACAACGAACAATAGGACAAACGAAAGCCGACACTGTCCAATATTTTCCATGTCAGCTACCAGAGATGGCGTATCTTATGCAGATATGGCAAGAAATAGCCTTCCAAGCAATATCGGCGCTGCAGCTAGGCAGACTGTTGCACTTGTACCTGAAGTTGACCGCAACCCAAACCGAAATTTGTCTACCTTGGAGAAGGCAATATTTGATATAAACGCTAGGCTGGATCAACTCTTCAAGCTAGTCATGGAAACGATTGAGTCGAACAAGGCTTTTCGCGATCTAGTTCAGGTTCTTATTTCTAGAAAATGACATTCTCAGCTATAAAAATCGGATTATGGAATGCAAGAGGAATAGTTAACAAAAGCGAAGAACTTCGTATTTTCCTTATTGACAACTCAATAGACATAATGCTCATTACTGAGACTCATATGCGTCCTGGTCTTAAAATGTACCTTCCTGGTTATGACCAATACTTTGCCAATCACCCTAGCAATACCGCTAAAGGCGGTTCTGCTATCCTCATCAAGACCAACATTATCCACACCCAGACTGAGTCCACAACGCGAACTGAGTTACAGCTAGCTAGTCTTGATATTCCAACAAATGGAGGGGTCCTTAAAATAGCGTCGTTGTATCTTCCTCCCAGCGAGCCCTGGACAAAGAACGATTTTGACCAGCTACTAGCGTCTCTAGGCCCAAAATTCTTGGCTAGAGGCGACTTTAACGCCAAGCATCAATGGTGGGGCAATTTAAGGTCTTGTTGTCGGGGAAAGCGTCTTCAAGAGGCCATAGTTTCTAGCTCTTGCCAGATTCTAGCTACTGGGGGACCTACCTTTTATTCTTCGAATACTAGGCTTACGCCAACAGCTCTTGACTTTTTCATTGTAAATGGAGTACAACTAAATCAACTCTTGATCGAAACAAAATACGAGTTATCTTCGGACCATTTGTCAATTGTTGCAACGCTTAGTCAAACACCTCAATACAAGGCCAAAAGAAAACCATTACTACCGCCCGGCTTCTCCGTTGAAAAGTTTAAGGAAACCCTGGACAGAAGTATAAATCTCAACACTGTGATTAACCATCCAGATGATCTTGAAGATGCGGTTACGGCTTTTATGGAGCAAATATACATTGCTGCGACAGTTGCTACCCCGGAACAAAGGCAACCTCCGGATCAAAGTAGAAGCAATTTGCTCCCACAAAATGCTTTAGTTCTTATACAGCTGAAAAGAAGAGTTCGTAGAGAATACACAAGAACAGGAGATTTGCGCGTCTACAACATCTACAAAAGGCTTTCAAATCGCCTAAGCAAAGTCCTGAAAAAGAACAAGCAAGATCAAATTGACCATATGTTGGAAAATGCGGGTCCAGATGCATCGACTAACTACTCTCTATGGAAGCTGACGAATCGATTTAAGAGACAGGTTACCCCAAAGGCTCCTATCAGAAATCCCGCTGGTGGTTGGTGTGGCTCCAGTCAGCAGAAGGCTGATATCTTTGCTGACAATCTAGAGAACAGATTCAAGCCGTTAAACCTAACTCCAGTGGAAAATCGTATGCTTGTTCAAATGCGTCTGGACAGGCCTTTTCAAATGGCTCTTCCCACAAAGCCCGTTACCCTAGAAGAAGTTGTGACACAGATTGGAAAGCTCAAAAATAAAAAAGCCCCAGGCGAGGACCTTATAGACAACAAAACGCTCAAGATTCTTTCCACCAAAGCTCTGCTATTTATAGTCCTGTTGTTCAACAGCGTCTTAAGACTGAGTCATTACCCAAGTTCATGGAAGAGTGCCATTATCACGATGATCCCCAAGCCTGGAAAGCAACCCACCGAAGTTGATGCATACAGGCCAATAAGTCTCTTACCTGCATTGGGCAAAATGATGGAAAGAGTGATACTAGATCGGATCCTTGGACTAGAAAATGTGAGCAGCGCTATTCCTAAGTGGCAGTTTGGTTTCCGAAAAAGTCACGGCACACCTGAACAGCTACATCGCGTGGTCAACTTCGCTCTGGAAGCTATGGAAAGCAAAATGTACACAGTTGCTGTGTTTATGGATATACAACAAGCCTTTGATAGGGTATGGCACGACGGCCTCCTAAGCAAGCTAAAGATACTACTAACGCCACAGCTTTTCCTCCTCATTCAAAGCTTCCTATCGGAAAGGAAATTTAGTGTTGTTGTCGATGGCGAAAAGTCGTCAAAACGTCCAATCTCAGCCGGTGTACCACAAGGCAGTGTACTAGGTCCGACACTTTACTCACTGTATACGTCAGATATGCCAGATTCGTGGGGTTGTACCGAAGTTGACGATGATGACATGCTCATAGCAACATACGCCGACGACACAGCGGTTATGGTCAGGAGTCCAAGCATAGACATTGCCACCTTGGGCCTGCAGGAGTACGTATCACGTTTTGAAAAATGGACAACAGAATGGAATATAGGCATAAACTGCAGCAAGTGTGCTTGTGTCACATTCTCCACAAGGCCAAAGAACTGCCCAGGCATTTCCATGTTCGGTTCTGTACTTCGTCACGAGTCCTACTATAAGTACCTTGGAGTGATTTTGGATAGAGGACTCACTTTCCAGAGGCACACAACCATGATCAAGCAGTCAGTGCTTTCAAAGGCAGCAAGTATGTCCTGGCTTCTTTCGTCAAGAAATAAGCTCTCTTTGTCCAACAAAGTTCGAATTTACAAATCGATCCTCAGTCCAATCTGGAAATATGCGTTACAAGTCTACGGCATAGCGTCTAAGTCGAATCTAAACAAAATACGAGTAGCGCAAAGCAAGATTATAAGATCGATTTGTAATGCCCCCTGGTACATGCGAACCAGAGATATTGAAAGAGATCTCAAAATCCCAAAGATAGGCGATGTTTGTCGTACGCATGCTGAAAATTACTTCAGACGCCTTGGCTCTCATCCTAACTCCCTGGCGAAGAGGCTAATTTGGAGACCAACAAGAAGAAGACTGAAAAGAAACCACCCACATGACCTTCCATTAAGATATATTTAATACCTAATCTAACTAAATATCAAATGAAAAGAACTAATGTATAATCTTGTATACCAACACTTTGTTATCCCCTATATTTACAACCTGCTCAAGCTGCCACATAGGTAGCAGTATACCTGTTAATCTTGAATAAATATACACTTTAAAAAAAAAAAAAAAGACATATTCTGAAGTCATCACAAAAGTATGCTTCATTTATTTAGTTTTTTATTTATCTAAGTTCATAATAAAGTTTACAAAACTAATACTAACATAGGGGGTAGTGCTAGCTACCCTGCAAGTATTTTCTATCGCGGAAGTGCCTTCCGCGATCCGAATGCGATATCGCCGAAGTAACTTCTGGAAGTGTCGCCGTAGTCACTTATGGAAGTCACTCAAAAATGTGACTTTATAAAGTATATGTATACATATGCTTGTAGAAGATACCTAAAAGAGTCTTTCCCCATTGGAAAATCTTGAATAAGAACCTTTTTTTTTAACTTTTAATATTTTGCATTTATTTATTGTATACGTGCTTTGTCCGCTTGTATACTCGGTCCCTGGCATGTAGGAATTTTTCTATCGTCCATAAGTGACTTGGAAGTTACTTATATGTATATTTTGTTCTTGTAAAATGTGTTCAATCGCGTTTTTATCGCGCAGAAGTTACTAAGTGACTTCTGGACGACAGGCGATAGAAATATCGCCCTTTGCTTGCAGGGTACGAGGCCTTCGACTACGTATTTATGTAAGCTACATTTATGTTTGTATAATATATTTTAGTTCTCTTCCGAAGGAAGTGCAAGAAATGCAGCATACCTTTAAGCATACTTAAGTCCTCCCTTATGAATGACAGAAATTTTGAACATTTTTTAGAGACGAGCCAAAAAAGTTAATGTTTCTCTTTTCGAAATATCGATATTTCATTCGACTGTTTAGTTTCAGAAATAAATGTAGCGGGAATGAATGAAAAAAGTAGATTTTAGATGTTAGGCAAACTAAAATCAAATATTGGCGCGCAAAACGTACATTAAAACCTGAAGGAAAAAAAAAACGGCATACCTTTGGGCATTCTAAGTAAAGCTCATCAAAATGGTTCGACTTCATATTAAGCCTTCAATTAAAACTAAAATTACTAACAACTAAGGCAAAACCGCATCGAGTCGGCGATGAGCGATATTAGTAAATTAATCAAAGAATTTATTTTTAATGTAATGACTTCATTTGGGGATGGCACTCGAAAAGCAAAGTACTCATTTGCTAAAAAAAAACAGTAAAAATCAACGAAAAAGTTTATTTTAGGAAACAAGTAAGACATACAACCTTTTTTTATATTTTTACTTGTTAAAAATAATGACTTCTAAAAGTTTTGTTAAGAAGTCGATCAGCTACATCAGCATCTTTGACTTCTAGATTTTTTTTCATTTCTATCAATATTTGATGAATTTTTTACTTTAAAAATACGGTAAGAGAAAACTACTTGCCCGAATTCTTTGAAATTTTGGCATAAATTAGTTTCATGTATTATAAAAAGGACTCCATACTCGGTCTGGTCATATTCTTAAAAAAAAAGTATTTTTGGCCAAAAATCGGATCGGCTGGCCCAGTGTGCGATGGAGAAAACAGTTTTCCAGCCTAGATGTGTAAAGACCTACAAGAAAACGAAATTAACAAAATTAAATTTCATAAGGAAATTGACCAATTTATTGAACAATTTAAAGGACAGATAATAGGTCAACATTTTCAACACCTTCTTAACAAAAAAACAAGGAAGAACGCTATAGTCAAGTACCTCGACTATCACATACCCGTTACTCAGCTAAAGGGACCAAAGGGAAATGGAGATATGCAAGCAGCAAAGCGAGATTGAAATGCGCCACCTACCGGCCGTAGACAGATTTAAGCGTTATGGGCGTTGGAGTGGGCGTGTCAAATTTTATTTTTTTAATTAATCGATAGGTATTGACGAGACAAATACATTTCAGTTAACATTTTTTATGAAGCATGAAAATTGTGGGAGCCATAGGCTTAGGCGCTTTGTGGGCGTTAGAGTGGGCGTGGTATATTTCCGTAACAAACTTGCGCTGCGCTGAAGGCTACGGAAATCTGAAAACTCTATCTTTGATATTTTGCGAGATATCCGCGTTCAAGGCTACGGAATCTAAATCTGAAATCCCAATTCTCTATACTTGATATTTTGCGAGATATCCGCGTTCAAACTTACGATTTTTTGAAGTTTGTGTGCGGTTTGTGGGCGTTAAAGTGAGCGTGGCAAATTTTTTTTGAGTCAATCGATAGGTTTTGATAAGAACACTACATTTCAGTTAAAACTTTTACTCTAGCATCAAAACTGTAGGAGCCACAGTTTAGGGCGGTTTGTGGGCTTATAGTGGGCGTGGCACGCTGCTGAAATTGCTCTGCGTTAGAAGCTCAGGAATCTGCATGCCAAATCTCAATAGCCTAGCTCTTATAGTTTCCGAGATCTCAGCGTTCATCCGGACGGACGGACAGACGGACAGACGGACATGGCTATATATATACATATATATATATACTTTATGGGGTCGGAAACGCTTCCTTCTGTCTGTTTCATACTTTCCGACGAATCTAGTATACCCTTCGTTAGAGTGGGCGTGGCACGCTGCTGAAACAAACTTGCGCTGCGTAAGAAGCTCAGGAATCTGCACGCCATATCTTAATAGCCTAGCTCTTATAGTTTCCGAGATCTCCGTGTTGATACGGACGGACGGATAGACGGACATGCCTAGATCGACTCGACTAGTGATCCTGATCAAGAATATACATACTTTATGGGATCGGAAACGCTTCCTTCTGCCTGTTACATACTTTCCGACGAATCTAGTATACCCTTTTACTCTACGAGGTATAACAACATGTTCGCAATACCAAAATAAATTAAAAAATGTATCATTATGCTACAAAATAAACTTCTGACTTTTTATTTGGAGCTAAAATTACAGGTACGGAGAATGGCAAATGTTTTCTTGACTCAGATATGTCGGCTACTTGCGAGTTGTTCCGCGGTCGTTATTTCAACCCCTACTATGGGACGTGTTAGAGCTAGCAGTCAGCCGTGAGGTCGTTGTCGTGAGGACCTTGTGCATGTGTCCCTTTTATTACGGTCAGGTAATGGACAGGTGCGCATGCTTGGGTAGCTCTTGCTTGAATCCCTTTTATGACATGTTTATGACCCCATTGTGTAAAGGAGAGGATCTTAGACAATTTACCAGTTCTACGTTCTGGGGCGTAAACAAAAATGTGTTATCGAAAATATTCCACATCAGAGAATCATTAACTTGTGAGATTTATTTTATTGGGGTTCTTATGGTTTCTAAATTAGTTTTACAATCATAGAAAACATTATTCCACAACATGGTCGGACATGTTCCTCTAAGATAACCATCTTTGAATACTTTGGGTGTGCGACCTTTTTCACTTGCACATCAACATCTGTGATAATTAGGCAAAAGGGTACGTGCTCACACCTTTCTCCAACATGATCGATATGTTCCTCTAAGATAACAACCTTTGGATACTATGGGTGTGCAACCTTTCTCACGTTCACCTTTCTCACGTGACTATTAATTGCTCATAGTGAGGGAAAGGATACATAATCAATATTATCACACGGGGATGTGGGGCGATGAGGGCAATCAATTAATATGCTAATTGTCCCAAAATACATCTTTGCATACTACTTCAATTCATCAAGCTTCCCACAAAACCACAGAAGTGTGGGACATTTGGAGGTATGAGCTTCCAATCAATCCCATCAACTAAACAGGAGGAAGCTATCGACGTCGTGAGTGGTTCGCTTAAGAATAGTTCCTTTAGCTCGGCTAGCTTGCTTTTTGCGCCGATAAAGTTCGTAGCAAAGTTCGAACGACTTCCAGCAGCCTTTGTAGAAAAGCAGACAAAAACGGCTATGAAGCACTTGTGGGGTGCCTCGTTCCGGGTGGTAAGAAATGCTGGGTTAAGCTGAACTCGATCTGCTGGCAAGTTACCCATAACATGCTCCCAAGTCGAAAGCTTCATCCGAAAACATCTGGAGCACTTGTTGATAACGCTAGCTACAAACTGGCGAGCTCCAATCGGCCAATACCTTTGCCGTAATACGGCAAGCAACGCCTGTGATCTTAGGTGTAAATATTTTTAATAAAAGTAGGCGAAATTGCCTTGACCCCTGGGTAACAATATCAGGTGCTTCGCGTCGTAGTCCAAGTTAGCGTTCTAAAGCCTTCCACCAACACGAAGTATTCTAACGGAGCCCAGTATTGGACTCAGAGAACTCCGCTTACTCGACTGTGGACGCGGCTTTCCCTGGCCAAGAACTTCATACTCCTTGTTTAGGTGAATCTCTAGAATTTTCCTCAGAAGTACAGTTCCCTTATTGATTTCTTCAACGCTAAGGCGGCCTATCGAATACGAAGATATGGCTCTGCAATTCGAAATGAACCGATTATTGTACGCAAATACCCGCTGCAACTTATCAAAAGAGTTTCAATTCAGGGAAATGTCTTTGGATGAGCCTCCAAAACGTAAAAATGCCATTGGTGGTAGGCAGCCAAGGCAGAACACCCCACAAAACCCGGAAGAACTTTATACTCCTTGTTTAGGTGAATCTCTTGAATTTTCCTCAGAAGTACAGTTCCCTTATTGATTTCTTCAACGCTAGGGCGGCCTATCGAACACGAAGATATCAGAGCTCCATCACGGAGCAGCGGTCGACCACAACAAATCCGTAAATGTTGCTAAGATCAGCAGCTAAGAAAGATATAATTCAACTCAAGAGTTCCTCCTTCACTAAATATCATGACACCGTCAGTTAATTCTGAGCCTATTCTACCGGCACAAGTTGGCTCTGCAAAAAGACAATCTGCCGCACAAAAACCCCTATCAGTGGTTCTGCCAAAAAAACAAATATTTTTTTCTCGGCTTTCCCCTGACCAAACGGCCTCCAAGGTGTTGGACTATATACAACATAAAACAAAACAAAGAAGAACGCTATAGTCGAGTGCCTCGACTATCAGATACCCGTTACTCAGCTAAAGGGACCAAAGGGAAATGGAGATAAGCAAGCAGCAAAGCGAGATTGAAATGCGCCACCTACCGGCGGTAGACAGATTTAAGCGTTATGGGCGTTAGGGTGGGCGTGGCAAATTTTTTTTGGGTCAATCGATAGGTATTGACGAGACCAATACAGTTCAGTTAAAATTTTTTATCTAGCTTGAAAATTGTGGGCGCCGCAGGCTTGGGCGGCTTGTGGGCGTTAGAGTGGGCGTGGCATATTCGCGTAACAAACATGCGCTGCGCACAGGGCTACGGAATCTAAATTTGAGATCCCAATTCTCTATCCTTGATAGTTTCCGAGATATCCACGTTCATATTTACGATTTTTTGAAGTTTGTGGGCGGCTTGTGGGCGTAAAAGTGGGCGTGGAAAATATTTTCTTGGGTCTATCGATAGGTATTGATGAGAACAATACATTTCAGTTAACATTTTTATTTTAGCATCAAAACTGTAGGAGCCACAGTTTTGGGCGGTTTATGGGCGTAAGAGTGGGCGTGGCACCCTACTGAAATAAACTTGAGCTGCGTAAAAAGCTCAGGAATCTGCACGCCAAATCTCAATAGCCTAGCTCTCATAGTTTCCAAGATCTCAGCGTTTATCCGGACAGACAGACGGACATGGCTAGATCGACTTGGCTAGTGATCCTGATCAAGAATATATATACTTTATGGGGTTGGAAACGCTTCCTTCTGCCTGTTACATACTTTCCGACGAGTCTAGTATACCCTTTTACTCTGCGAGTAACGGGTATAAATATTACCGTGGAAAAATTTGATTTTACCTATGCTAGGGACACTTCGCCTTTTAAGATCACTGTTCCAAACGAGCTCATTTCAACCATATGTTCTGCAGATTTCTGGCCTGCACTTATGGTTTTAAAGAAAGTCGAAACTAGGAATAGGAATTCAAGTAAAAGAAAAAGACCTGTAGAAACAAGACTCCCCAGAAGTGTCGCACCTTTATCATCTACCGTATCACCTTCTTCAAAAAACTAAAAACTAGCCTTACTCTTTCCTGCCAGAATACCAGAGGCTTGCTTACCAAGCTAACTAAATCGTATTTGGGTAGTCTTTCTTTTGCATCTCACATTATCGAGTTCCCTGATACCTGGTAAAAATCGGATAGTAATCGAATGGTACACCATTTATAGGCATGATCGAATGTCCAGGCGAGGAGGTGCAGTCTTAATTGCCGTGGACTCTACCCTCAATACGGAAGAGATACGTGTTGAGGAATTCAATAATACGGAATTCGAATGTGTAAAGCTATCGATTCCTGGTAGTTTTATATATATTACCTGCTCGTACATTTCGCCGGCATCTGAGTTCCCGGAGTACTTAAATCATATTTTAGCTATACACGCAGTCTCAAAAAAGCTGTCCAATAGAGACCATCTTGTAGTTCCGGGAGACTTTAATATACCTCGAATAACGTGGGCCACAGATGAAATAACGAATGTCTTACAACTTTTAGCTCATAATGATTTCACTGAAGGTTTGCTTGACATATCTTTATCTCAAGTTATCTCCAAAGTAGGACCTGTTACTCAAACTTCAAGGTCTCAATCGACACTGGTGCTGTCTTAGAAGAAAAATCAGAGAAGTCAACTAAGCGATTACATTGTTTTCGCAAGGCTGACTTTCAGCGGCCAAATCTTTATAAATCAGGCTCACATTGGTCCGATCTCTACTCATACCAAAATATGGATGATGCAATAAATATTTTTTATAGAACAGTAAGTTTTTCAATTCTTGTGTTCCGTTATACTATCCGTCAGTCTCCAGCAAGCCACCTTGGTTCAATAAAGAGTTGACATACCTAAGAAATAAGAAGTGCAGACCTTATAGAAAGTTCAAAGATACCGGTTCTCAATCTATTTATTGCTTAACTCTATGTGCTTAACCATATGTGTTCTAAAAACAATTGCAATCGTTGTAAAGTTCAATTCTCTCAGAATCCGAGAAGTTTTATCAAACGACATATTCTACTTTATCTCATTCTTCACGGCCATATTCTTACACTGTATCCAGGTCGAATTTAATATTTTGTCCCACATAAAATGAAAGCTCTTTGCTTGTTGATCTTCAACGTGTCAAGCCTGTATATTCTGATGGTATTCCTGGGTGCGTGCATAGATATTGCGGGGAGGTCTTATGGAACCCACTTCTCAAATTATTTACCTTATTTTTACAATCTTTACCATTTCCCAATATGTGGAAGGAATCGTTTGTAATTCCTCTCCACAAGAAGGGCAGCCAAGTGGAAGCATGTAATTATAGAGGTATCTCTAAATTCAGCGATCCCAAAGCTCTTAAAAAATATTATTACTCCCTACTGGCAGCACCTCTGTAGGTCAGTGATATCTCCGTGTCAACACGGGTTTATGAAACGTAGATCAACAACCACTTACCTTGTGGAACTTACATCATTTGTGATAAAGGGATTTAAGAAACATCTTCAAATTTTACACTGACTTTAGTAAAGCATCTGATCTTGTTAATCATATTCTTCTGGTTAGAAAACTGTATGTATTAGGGTTCCCTGTTGATCTTTAAAGATGGATCTTAACTTATCTGAATTGCAGAACACAAAGAATACTTTTTGAAAATTCTTTCTTTTGTATACTCCACGTTACCTCCGGTGTCCCACAAGGAAGCCACCTAGGGCCGCTACTTTTTCTTCATTTGTAAATGGCCCACCCTCAGTTATAACTCATTCTTGCGTACTAATGTACGCATGTGATGTCAAATTGTTCCTGCAGTACTTCGTGCCAGTTCAATTTACAATCCGATTTGAATAATTTTAAAACATGTTGCTCAGACAATTTACTGGATTTAAATGGCTCTTAGTGTAAGGTAGTGACTTTTTGTCGAGTCAATTCTCATTATGCGACATACACGGGAGGGCTCAGTGGATAGAATAACTGTAGTAAACGATCTTGCTTTCTTTTGGACCCAAGACTAAGATTTGCTGATCATACTTCGTCTATGGTTAATAGAGCTAGGGGTGCGCTTGGCTTTATTAAAGGTGGTCAAAGGACTTCGATGATCCTTATATTACAAAGACCTTATTTATATCACTTGCCCGCCCGATACTTGAGTATGAATCTGCCGTCTAGTAGATTACTCCTAATTAACTTACTCTTCCTAGCCAACCGCAGAACTATGCTTGGAACAGTCTTTATTTACAACCTTTTTCGAGGTGAAATTAATAGCCCCGACTTGGTTAGCCAGCTAAGCTTTTCTGTTTTATAGAGATTAACAAGAAATAACATTCCCCCAATTTTAAATCATTGTAGATCTCACTATGACTTGCATGAGCCTTTCAGAGTATTATGTCTTGACTATAATATCCTTTATCCTTTTATCTTGTAACGAACTGATTTTGTGTGTATGCTCGATTCGTGCGGCTAGCTCAGAAGATTGTGTGTTCGTCCCACCAAATTTATATGACGTGACTGCCCCGTAGATCAGTGAGAAAACAAAGGGGTTCAAATGGCAACAGTGGGATTTATTCTCGTAGTATTCGTACAGCGGGTGTGTGGCTGGGCTGGCTTCGGTATCTCCTTGCTCTGGTTCCGCCGGCTGCTGGTGCTCCTCTTTCTTGCTTGTCGACGCCTTGACTCGGCATCCGCTTGGCTCCTGGGTCTCGGGACGCTTGGCCGCCTCTGCTTGCTCGCCGACGCGCTGCCTCGGGGTCGCTTGTTGCGCCTTAGACTCGCAGAGAGTTCGGACTTGTGGGCTTAGGGAAGCGTCACCGTTTTCAGACTAGGGTGAACAAGCCTTGCTCTCCAGGCCGACGCCTTTCGAGGCAATACCTGTCCCTTGCTCTGTCCCGGACGGTCCCGCTAGGTTCTTGCTCAGATCGCGCTGACAGTCCAGGCTGCCGCCAGGAAGCTGCCTAGCAGTTCACTTTGCTTTACGCCTAGCGCAGACGAACGTTCCACCCGGCTTCACCCTAATGCTTAACGTCCGCGACGCACCTGCGCTCCCCAATGAGCTCCGCGCGACGATGGTAACGTGGCTGCCGATGTCCTCTGCGTTGTCTCCTGACCAGTAGCTTGTCGTTCTGGCACTCGGGGAGTTGGGCGGTTGCTGTTCAGGAACTTCGCCGGTAATCGCAGGGCTCTCCAGGCGACAGCCTCTTGAAACCGCAAATCGATCTACCGCTCGTCCGTCACGCCAGGTCCTGCTTGGTCGGGCAAGATACGCTGGGACTCAGACAACTTTCCTCCCCAAGCTGACGGTTCTTCGTCGTAGGACTCTTCCGCTTGTTTCTGACAGACCCGCCGGGCGACTCGCCAGGGTGTGGTCTTGACAAAATTGGAAAACGAACGCCTTGACTTAGCCGTGTGATGCCTTCCGGAACTCAGCCACTTGTGTCTCAATTCGGAGATTCCTGATGTCCCAATCCCGAACGTCTCGACGTGGCGATCTTGCTCCTTGTATGCTTCCCACGGCGCTGTTTCCGACGACTCGCTTGGTTGTGCCTCCCTCGTAGATTACTTGCTTGACTGACTGTTCACTTGGTACTTTAACTGATCTTGATGGTTTGACTCCTCAAGATCGACTGATCCAGCTGCCAGCGCTCTGCGGCCTTATATAGGGCCTCCGGGAACCGTGGATCTCTCCACTCCGGGTCCAAAGTCCGTGCCTCCTGGTTGACCCACTTGTCCTTCACGTACCGCTTCCAACCGATGCTCTGCCCACAGCTGCCGTCCCGCTGATTCCCGTGATGCTTGTGGAACGCCTGTGTGCCACTCCACTGCCGAGATGTGGCACTTCTTCTCCCGGTCCAAAGTTCACGGGAGAGTCCAAAGTCCGGTGGAGTTCCGTTATCCGCTTTTGCACACGGCACTCTTGCTCTGCCCGCGAAGTCTCCATTCTCTCTCGATCTCCATCCTTGGTCTCCAAACTCCCTCGCTCACAATGCAAGTCTCCAAACTCTACTCGCCGCGCCGTTACTACGCGAATTCGCCGCGTATCTGGTAAGCGGCCGGCCATCTGCTGCTGCTTCTATTTGTGGGGAGTTATTCAACTCCTCACAATCTTAAAATCTGATTCTCTGCCTCTCTTAAAACGATTAATTTTTCATTTTCTAGTACAGATTTAGATCCAACTTTTTTTCGTCGAACTATATCTATTTTCTTTTAAGCGTCTATCATCCCGCGAATTCGTGCCGTTCGACACACAGCTGCGCCCCTCGTTCGGTTGGGCGTGAGGTGTGGCCGTGGAATCCCGCGCGAAATAAAAAAAAACAAGAAAGGAAGTTAACTTCGGCATGCCGAAGTTTGTATACCCTTCCAGTTATAATTATTAAATTTAAAAATACAAAAAGTGATATTCCCAATAGTATTAGATAATATGTCAAAAAACACCGAAGCTATAATATGTTTCATATTATTTTCCCACCAATTTTCCGATCGTTCCTATGGCAGCTATATGATATAGTCGTCCGATCTTGATAAAATTTAATTCGAAACTCAAAAATAATTATAAAAGGTTATTTCCAAGCTAAGGAGATTATACGTTAAAACAAGGAAGAACGCTATAGTCGAGTACCTCGACTATTAGATGCCCGTTACTCAGCTAAAGGGACCAAAGGGAAATGGAGATATGCAAGCAGCAAAGCGAGATTGAAATGCGCCACCTATCGTCGGTAGACAGACTTAAGCGTTATGGGTGTTAGAGTGGGCGTGGCAAATTCAAGATCAATCGATAGGTATTGACGAGACCAATACATTTCAGTTAGAACTTTTATTCTAGCATCAAAACTGTAGGAGCCACAGTTTTGGGCGGCTGCTGAAACAAACTTGCGCTGCGTACAAGACTACGGAATCTAAGTCTGACATCCCCATTCTCTATTTTTTATAGTTTCCGAGATATTCACGTTCATACTTACGATTTTTTGAAGTTTGTGGGCGGATTGTGAGCGTTAAAGTGGGCGTGGCAAACTTTTTTTGGGTCAATCGATAAATATTGCCGAGAGCAATACATTTCAGTTAAAATTTTTTCTCTAGCATCAAAACTGTAGGAGCCACAGTTTTGGGCGGTTTGTGGGCGTTAGAGTGGCACTCTGCTGAAACAAACTTGCGCTGCGTAAGAAGCTTAGGAATCTGCACGCCAAATCTCAATAGCCTAGCTCTTATAGTTTCCGAGACCTCAGCGTTCATCCGGACGGACAGACAGACGGACATGGCTAGATCGACTCGGCTAGTGATCCTGATCAAGAATATATATATTTTATGGGGTCGGAAACGCTTCCTTCTGCCTGTTACATACTTTCCGACGAATCTAGTATACCATTTTACTCTACGAGTAACGGGTATAAACACCAAAGATATAATTTTTTAAAAACTTTTTTTCCGATTAATCCTATGGGAGCTATAAGGTATAGTTAGTTGCCCGCTTCGGCTGATTCCGACTTATATACTACCTGCAAAAGATATAAGACTTTTGAGAAAGTTTCAGCCCGATAGCTTTAAAACTAGGAAACTAGTTTGCATAGAAACGGACGGACAGACGGACATGGCTAGATCGACTCGTCTAGTGTTGCTGATCAAAAACATATATACTTTATGGGGTCGGAAACGTATCCTTCACTGCGTTGCAAACTTCTGACTAAAATCATTATACTCTCTGCAAGGGTATAAAAACAGATCCGATTAGAACTGGGGAATGACCCTCAGGAAGATCCTTTGCTGTATCCAGCAGAGAAGGCCATTTCGACGAAATTTGCAGAAGAATTGGAGGTCCATTATTATAGAGAAAATGCTCCAGCAATTTGTTCTGTGTGCAGCCTCGACACACCATATCCGCCGGGTTTAAGCTTGTTGGAACGTGATGCCAAGTCATTCATACGAATACGTTAAACTCCCTTGGAGGTTGTTAAATTCAAGCCAACACAATGAACGAGTCAGACCAGAAATAAATGGCACAGTTAAAATTTATGGTTTCCCTGACGCTGATGATAAGTTCCGCCAATAAAAGCGCCGCTGAAAGTTGCAACCTTGGAATTGTTAAAGCCGTTAAGGAGGGTACTCTGGACTTTGTGCATAGAGGGTGGGCTTTTGCACCTCCATTGACCCCTCACCGCAAGTATAAGCACGTTTCATTAGCTGCTAGCATCGCAAAATCCATGCAACTCGACAGAAGCCTGCTGTTTCATTACGAATCGTGGAAATTTAAAATTCTGCACGAGCGACTCCCCCCATGACGAAAGAATATGCTCCTGCAACGTGTCATCCCAATCCACGGTAGCACTCCATAGGGATTGCAAAAAGATTTTGGATTATGTAAAGATTGGTGTTATTAAACTGAGCGGATCATTGAATTGGGCTATTGTTGACAATGAAATCCGTTTGGTAACTCGATGATGAGACGAAATTTGGGAGAAAATAAATAAGAGGTGATCAGAAGATATCTGTTTTATCTTGCAATTTTATAAGCTGTTGTTTGTCGTGATAAAACTCCCCAACGAGGGTACCAGACTCATTCGAACACCGTTATCGGATTGGAAAGTGCCCTCGCGACAGCAGCTCCTTTACCTGACGACGAATTTCTCTCACCTCCTCAATTGAAACCCCACCAGAGTTTAAGTCCGATCCAATCAGAAATGATTCATATTCATCGTAAGATAGCTGATGCATGGCTCTTGTAGCCAAGATGGCAGATGGCTTGGTGCCAGTATGTAAAAATTTGTTTGCTGTATTGGTGGCCCAGCAAGAAGTAAGTCGTTTAGAGAGCTACCAGAAATCGTTTTAGCAGACCCATCGAAGACGACACGAAGCTTTGTGCTTGCACTTTCTTGCTTATGAACACAATGGTGAGGCAAGAGGCCAGAGACATATCACCTAAGTATATGTACCGCTGTAGAAATGCCGAGTACTGAGCTTTCAGGGCGGGGCTTCTATCTAGTTTAGCTTCCAAGCTCGTGAAACGACGACGTGCCAGGCAAAGGGAATCACCTAGAGATTCTAATCGTGAAGTGGACAAGAGACGAACAGTCTGGTGAAATTTCCTTGAACAGCTCTTCGCATTGCAAGCCTTCCGGCAACAACGATGGATTTTCTGAGCCAAAGTCCTCAATTTCCCAAAATCGCTTCACTATGGCGGCACGAGTGCCATCGTCAGAATGATCAGTAGAACTCTTGATAATGGCTGCTAGGACTGATTTATGATTTGGCCTACCTGACATCTTTCCAGAAACGATCTAACCATGTTTGGTGTTCTGAATAGTTGGCAACGTGCTATCCAAATGAATTTGACCCATAGAAATTATTTCGAAAAACAGACCAGTACCAATAAGAAGGTCAATTCGTTATGATTGATTGAAAAAAGGATCAGCGATCAAAATGTTTTTTGGAATCCTCCATCCCGAGGCGTTTATATTGAAATAGGGCTGATAATCGGTGATGCTATGAGTCACGACAGCTGTAAATGACGCTCGTTAGCTTTTATCCCGTGATTGCGCTAGAATATCGACTGCCTTATCCGAGTTCATGGAAGATTCCCCAATCCCAGAAATGAGTGTATGCACATTTTGCTGTTTCAAGTTTAACTGGCTAGCAATACGAAAAGTTAAGAAGTTTAACTGAGAAGCTGAGTCTAAGATCGCTCGACAAAGCATAAATGCACCAACTTTATTCCTTACGTAGGTTAAAGCAGTTGGAAGCAACACTAAATCCGTCGGCATATTGTTTGAGGTTTTTGGTGGAGGGTGCCATAAGTGACGACGCGTTAGTGCTGATGCCGTAGTTGGTAATGATTGAGAGCTCAAGAGTGGGTCGGATGATAGAGATGAAACTGAGGTAGATGGGGCGGATGGGTTCGGGGTCATACAAGGAGTGCTGCTTCTTCCGACAATATCGACAATGAGTCGATTTGCAATGCAGCAAAAGATGCCCCTCGCGCAAACAGTTAAGGCAAAGGTGCTTTTTTAGCTTCTCTAAATCGAATCTTCCGACTCAAATTTCAGAAAAGGGAGCATTTCGGAAAGTAATTATCTCTGGAATCGCAAAATAGGCATGCACGCTGGCCTGGTGTCTGAATTACCAAGGCTTGATCCAAGTACTCCATCATTCTGCACCTCTTCTTCAAGAACGACTCCATAGAAGTTCAGGTAAACAGCTCATTAATTGACAAACCTTCTTGCCACTTATCATGGGTCCTATGATCAAGCTTGTGAGTGACGATATGAATAAGAAATCCATGCAATATTTGTTGCGTAGTGGCCAGGGTTTGGATAACCCGCAGGTGAGAATTCATGAAATCACTGAGCCAAATATTGTCTGAACGTCTGCCTGTAAATATAAAACTTTTTTATCAAATCGATTAATAAGCATTTCCAGAGCCTTCTAGCAAGGCCACCCAACCTAGACCGTAAATATTGCAATTTTCAAAGTTGCAAGAAAATCCGGCAACTCAGAATAAAAGCATAAAAGCTAGAAGCTTCCGAGACCGAAACGAAAGATCCGCGTTGTTGTTTATATCTATAGATGTAGAAATGGCACGATAAAACTCTATGTCACCTGCGGCAGCGTTTTGAGGCCGAACAGTGTCTTTCGGATTAGGCATTTTTTGTTTAATCGCACAAAAAAAGGGAACATAAAATGACAGACAGGTTTAAAACACCCCGGCGGTACTGCCGTTAGCCCTTAGGGCTCTATCAGTTGCTTCCACTGCTAGCAGGTCAATCGGTATGACTCCTGATATTACCTGCGCCGCGTCATGGGACACCGTGCGGAACGCACAGCATACCCGCAGGGCACACAATCTCGGCACGGAGTCACCGTCTTGCATATAACTTACATTTTTTGTGGCTCGGGCCCATATGGGAGCAGCGTACATCAGCGTTGATATGACAACGCTAACCAGTAATCTACGACCTGGTTGCATCGGTCCCCGAGTGTTCGCCATAATTCGCGAAATTGCGGCCGCGGTCTTGATTGTAGCCGCCTCCCCTTTCTGCCTTCTACTTATCAGGACTGCTTCAGTCTTGTACGCTGCCAAGGCGAGTCCCTTGGAGTCGATCCATGCGCTTGCTCGTTTCCCCGCTTCGTTGCCGATTCTTTCCGCATCTGGGAGTTTCTTTAATTGTGGCTTCTCCAATTTTGATTGTAGCCGCCTCCCCTTTCTGCCTTCTACTTATCAGGACTGCTTCAGTCTTGTACGCTGCCAAGGCGAGTCCCTTGGAGTCGATCCATGCGCTTGCTCGTTTCCCCGCTTCGTTGCCGATTCTTTCCGCATCTGGGAGTTTCTTTAATTGTGGCTTCTCCAATTTTGATTGTAGCCGCCTCCCCTTTCTGCCTTCTACTTATCAGGACTGCTTCAGTCTTGTACGCTGCCAAGGCGAGTCCCTTGGAGTCGATCCATGCGCTTGCTCGTTTCCCCGCTTCGTTGCCGATTTTTTCCGCACCTGGGAGTTTCTTTGCCGTAACTACTATGGCCAAGTCATCCGCGAAGCCAATGAGTCGTGCGCCTTCGGGCATCGTGATTCTAAGGATCCCATCGTACATGACATTCCACAACAAAGGGCATAGGACTGATCCTTGGGGACTCCCCCGCTGACCCTGTGGGTCGATTGCCCGGAATCAGTTTCGTATAGGAGCAGGCGGCCTATGAAGTAGCTCGTTATTACTCTCTGTAGATACACTGGTAAATTTAGGTTGCTCAGTGGATTAGGTGTGTGGTACCAGCTAGCGGAGTTGAATGCGTTTTTAACATTCAACGTTCCCGCTATGCAGTACTGCTTAGTGACGTACAACCAACTTTTCCCCTCAATGGCTTTGTCTGCGATTTCGCACAGTTTACCGACGACGTCGATGGTACATAGCCCCTTCCGAAAATCCATACTGCATCCCTGAGAGGCCGTTTGTTTCGACAAGGGCACCTTCCAGCCTGCAGTGGATTATTCTTTCAAGAATTTTATCCACCGTATCCAGCATGCAGAATGGCCTATATAAAGAAGGCTCCTCCGCCGGCTTTTCCCCCTTTTATATGAGTACCAGACGCTGTGTTTTCCAGCGACTAGGAAACACACCTTCTGTTAGGCATGCGTTATACATGTCAACATACTCTTTTGTGTTTAGTTTTATGGCAATTTTAAGAAGTTTATTCGGGATTTCATCTGGTCCCGGTGCCTTGTCGCTCAGTATTGTATTCAGTACCCGGTGGACTTCTTCGGCACTTGCGAGCTTTATGTGCGCCGTGTTCACGATCTGTGATGTTCGCGCCATACTCTCTTGCTCTTGAAATAGTGTTCCACTATCCTTTTTAGGCTGACTTGGCATGTCGGTGATGGCCTACTAAATACCCGAAGCCGTTTTGTGACGAGTTTATATGCGAAGCCCCATGGGTTGGAGCCTATTTTTTCGCATATATTATTGAAGCACCTGCGTTTGCTCTCTTTTATAGTTTTTTCCAGGGCTCATTTTCTTTCCCTGAAATATATTTGAAGTGCCTCAAATTCGGGCCTTCCTCTTGAGCGTTGGTATGAGCGTCTTGCCCTGTGGCAGTCTTTCCTGGCTTCCGCAATGGATTGGTTCCACCAGTATGCAGGTCTTCTTCTTGATGAGATTTTCCCCTTTCTCTGCATAGATGCATCACAGGCTACCTTGGTGTATTCTGCGATGTGGTTTGCCCTTTCTTTAGCTTAGCAGCTTGTGGAGAGGTCCTCGAACAACATCTGTACCATCTCCAAGTCTAGCGTTTCTATTTTGTACCCTGGCACGGTCTTAGGAACTTGAGGTGGGCCATTTCTAGACTTTGTCGTTCAGATTATTGCTGCATGGTCACTACCCGTGTAGGTGTCACTAACCTCCCAGTTGGAGCCCGAGGCCAAATGTGAGGTCAATGATACAGCTGGTGCCGACTCTTGAAAAGAGTTCAGCAGCACTAGGTCAAGTGCAGCGAAGCTCTCAAGTAGCGCCTTTCCCCTCGCGTTGGTTCGGGGGAGCACCAATTCGTAGCCCAGGCATTAAAGTCCCCGGCAACTACAACAGGGCGATTTTCCCGGGCGTCTTACGGCTATAGGCTAAGGCTTGGCCGCAGGAAGCAGCTATAGAAAGCTATACCATTCACAAGGGCCCTAGCGAAGCAATTTCCGCTTTTTTTTCCTGCTAATCTGGCGCTTTGGATTTCTGCAGCTCCATATTGCCGATTTTTTGCTATTATTTGCTACCCATTCTCCGGAATTTTGATTCCTGTATTGCTCGCTTATGATTCCTGTATTGCTCGCTTATGAGTGCCATGTCTATTTTTTTCTCGATGAAATTTTGCTCCAGCAACGATTGGGCAACCTCGCAATGGTTTAGGTTTATCTGAAGGAACTTCATATACCCCTAAGCCCTTGCATAGCCCTCCTGAAGTACGGGCATCTGGTCGCAATCTTTCTCCTTTTTGCGCTTGCATAGCATGCAGCAGGCCTTTGCTTTGCAGCCTCTGGCATGGTGCTCCTTTGCGCCACAGTTGTAGCAGCATTTTGAGCAGTCCTCCTGGATCCTGAAATTCCCTGCTATATGGTTAAACTCCATACACTTAAAACACCTTTTAGGTGTTATCTTTGAGCGGACTCTACACCAGGTCCATCCCAGCCTAATTTCGCCCTTCTCCATGAGTCGTCTCCCTATGTCGGGCATGACTCTTAGTGTGGCGGTTTGGGTGCCTCCGTATGCCGCCCTTAGACTACCACAGCGGACTCTGGCAGTTCCACATCGAACTATGATTGAACCGCAGATAGAATGTCCGTTTTATTGGTGGTCTCGTCGATGTCTGACGTCAACACTGTTGCCCAGGACAGCCTTCATTGTGGTCTGAAGCTATGCAGTTTTAGGGTCAGAGACCTTATTTAGAAGGATTAGGAGTTCCCCTTTAGCTGTGCGCCTAACAGCCTGTTCTGCTTGTCCTAGCTAGCTTATGCAGCGGTTCAGCCTTTACCTTTTTAAGGATATCGGCATAGGACCATCCAGTGGAGGTTGCGATGACTATCGCGTCGTTCCGTGGCGGTCGCACGTTAGGCTTCCTAACCTTCTGCTTCACCTGTGTCCACTCCACTGGCTTCTTCCCAGGTTCTTGGGGCTTGCTGGTGCTCACTGTCCCAGCATGTTTCCCCTTATTTCCACCTTGGCTTGCATCACTTGCCGGTGCCTTATGCATCGCCTTTTTTGCTGGTGCCACTAGCGTTTTCCCAGTTTCTTGGCCCCTGAGTCGCTTGCTGTTGCCGCTCGCAAACACTTCTGCGCAGGTTTTTATACCCGTTACTCGTAGAGTAAAAGGGTATACTAGATTCGTCGGAAAGTATGTAACAGGCAGAAGGAAGCGTTTCCGACCCCATAAAGTATATATATTCTTGATCAGGATCACTAGCCGAGTCGATCTAGTCTGTCCGTCTGTCCGTCTGTCCGTCTGTCTGTCCGTCCGGATGAACGCTGAGATCTTGGAAACTATAAGAGCTAGGCTATTGAGATTAGGCGAGCAGATTCCTGAGCTTCTTACGCAGCGCAAGTTTGTTTCAGCAGAGTGCCACGCCCACTTTAACGCCCACAAACCGCCCAAAACGGTGGCTCCTACAGTTTTCATGCTAGAATAAAAATTTTAACTGAAATGTATTGTTCTCATCAATACCTATCGATTGACCCAAAAAAAAGTTTGCCACGCCCACTTGAACGCCCACAAACCGCCCACAAACTTCAAAAAATCGTAAATATGATCGCGGATATCTCGGAAAATATCAAAGATAGAGAAATGGGATTTCAGATTTAGATTCCGTAGGCTTGAGCGCAGCGCAAGTTTGTCACGCGAATATGCCACGCCCACTCTAACGCCCACAAACCGCCCAAGCCTGTGGCGCACACAATTTTCATCCTAGATAAAAAATTTAAACTGCAATGTATTGGTCTTGTCAATCGATCGATTAAAAAAAATCGATTGATTAAAAAAAAACTTTGCCACGCCCACTCTAACGCCCACAACGCTTAAATCTGTCTACCGCCGGTAGGTGGCGCATTTGCTGCTTGCATATCTCCATTTTCCTTTGGTCCCTTTAGCTGAGTAACGGGTATCTGATAGTCGAGGTACTCGACTATAGCGTTCTTCCTTGTTTTTAGCTGTCTAGGCCGCCAGGCCTTTGCTTGCCGGCGTGCCTCCACTATTGATTGGCTAGCGCCAGGGTGTTGTGCCCCCGATGCCCTGCCCGCCATTTCCCCGCCTGGGGAGTTCAGTACGTTTGCACTGGTACTGCAGGAAGTTTGGACCTTTACCCGCAGTGTATTGCTGTTCCTTACTATTTTAATAAATTATTTAATAAAAAGGAATAAATAAGGTTTTATGGTTTTTATTTTCTAATTTTTTAAAAGAGCCGCCCAAAATTTCCCTACGTGCTACGACACGCACTTATGTGCTTGGCATGCACCCTGTCCGAAGCTTGGGGCTATAGCACCCGAAGCACCTTTCGCACACTACGATCAGCTGATCGCGCAAGCGCTTTCCACCACTGATTTTGTGTTTGCGAAAATAGCAAGCGAGTGGAAAGTAAAATAGGCAGAGATGCTTCCCCTCCCTCACCTACGACCGGCCCCTGCCTGTCCGATATTAAATAATTGCGAAACAGAAATGCAAATTCCGATGAAAACGACGATCACGTCGGGGTCACCAAATGTTTGTGGGAAAGACAACGAATTTGCCACCTTTATGGTTATACACAAAAAAAACGCACGAAAGGTTCAACAAAATATGTATGCCGTGGTTATTTAGAGAGTTCGGAGCTACACTGTTGCAGCCGAACACTTGGCTTCGAGATGAACTTATATGGTTCTATGCTTACAAGTAGTTTGGCTGATTAGATAACGCGACAGATCTAGCGAGAGAAGAAGCGAAGATAGAGGCAAAGAGATAAGAGCGCACAAGGGCGCTGCAGTGCGGTTGGTAGGGGAGTCTAGGCTAAGGTGACGATCAATATTTTGTATATATGATGGACTTTGATGCACTACAAGCAGTACAAACAAGTGGCCCAACGACACCAAGCACGTGCTTGTTACGCGCGCGGCCCTTTTATCAATTTGGCCAAAAATGCGAGTTCGCGAGGAAGATATAACAAACAAATAGAGACGGGACACAAATGAAAATAAAAGAAGCAACTAAGAATGAAGCAAATGAGTTAAAATATTCGTTGTTAATACCGGGATAGAAGTTGAAGTGCAAATTAAATGGTAAAGGTTGTTATAATTATTACATAGAACGCGAAAGGGCTCGTGCAGACAAAAATTAGATGTACATCGTGGCAAATTTAGGGGATAATAATTTCGTGTAAGTCTAACAGGAACATTGAAAGTTAGGCGGTTTACAAGTTCTACAGAATCAATATCACCTCTTTTAAGATTTTGCATAAAAATAGTACCAAGCATTGTTCTACGATTTGCAAGGGTAGGTAAATTAAGCAATAGTAATCTACTCTGATAGGAATGTAGCCTTACGTTTTGATCCCACTTCTAACTACGAAGGACAATATGAAGAAATTTTTTTGTACCGACTCAGTACGGTCAATGTGCACTTGATATTGTGGACTCCAAACCGAAGAACAATATTCCAAAATAGGACGGGCAAGGGAGGTAAATAATAATTTGGTTGTATAAGGGTCATCAAATTCTTTTGACCAACGCTTTATAAGCCCAAGAACACTCATGGCCTTGTTGACAGTGGTTCAGAAGAACGCCTAAGTCATTAACTGAATATATACGGTCGAGTGGCGTATTTTGAAGAGAGTAACTAACAAAAGTAGGAGTACCCCTATAAAAAGTCATAATGTTGCATTTAAGGCAGTTCAAACTTAAAAGGTTGTACTCACTCCATCCCTGAAAACAATCAATATCTGACTGTAAGTTTAAACCCGACGCTATATCATTATATAATAAACAAAGCTTAACATCATCAGCATACATTAGTACACGAGAATGTGTTATGGTAGAGGGAAGATCGTTAATAAACAAAGTAAACAGCAAAGGACCCAAATGACTGCCCTGAGGCACTCCAGATGTCACGTAAAACAATTTTAAAGCAGCGTTCTTGAATATAACCCTCTGAGTCCTACCATTCAAATAACTTGAAATCCAAGTTAATAGATTACAAGGAAACCCAAGCTGATTTAATTTGAATAATAGAAGAGAGTGGTTGACAGAGTCAAAGGCCTTACTAAAATCTGTATATATAACGTCAGTCCGCATTTTTTTCTTAAATACATTAATTACAATAGATGACAATTCAAGAAGGTTGGTGGTGGTCGATCTTCGCTTAACAAAACCATGCTGACACGGTGATATTAGCGAGGAACATAAATGTTGCAAATGAGAAGTAATAATACTTTCAAATGCTTTAGGAATTGCCGACTTCGCACCCTTTTTGTTAAGTGGAATAATAAAAGAGTCCTTCCAGATAGTAGGAAAAACTGATGATGAAATAGACAAATTAAAAAGTTTAAGAATCGGTTTACATATGGTTGACGCACAAAACTTAAGCACACACCCGGGGAGTCCATCTGGACCGGGAGAATAAGTTGGCGTTGTTGTTGCTAAGTCAGTAAGTAATTTCAGGGGTAAAAATACAATTTGCCCTATTTAAGGGATTAGGGTAGTTAGAATTTGAACAAGCAGCCGAACTATAAGGAGTTTGGAAAAACTCGGCAAATAAATCAGCAATTTCAGAATCCGTCGATGCCTCCATTGAGTTAAAACGTACCGATGAAGGTAATGCCGACGACTTACGCTTGGCATTAACAAAGTTATAAAACTGCTTCGGATCATTTCAAAATTCGAATTTAGATCGACTTAAATTCATAGAATAGAAATGACTATTGAGAACATTAAAGTCCGATCGAGCCACCACATATTTTGAAAAATCAGATGGCTTACCCGATTTTTTATACTTTTTATAGGTGTTTGTTTCAAGGTTTTTAAGTCTTTAAATCAAGGAGGCCTGCTTAGCTTTGAAGGAAGCCTATCAGGAACGCATTCATTAAAAAAGTATTTAACACTATATAGAATAGTTCAGTGGCACTTTCAATATCCATAAAATTGTACAAGTCTGTCCAATTATATTGAGAAATCATATCGTTAAGTTTTTATAGTCACATTTTCGAAAACATCTCATTTTAGTTCGAGGAACTAAAGGAGAGAGGGTATCAACGCATGGGAGGCAGATTGTCAATTCCAATGTTGGATGATATCGGTCTTCAGGTACAACAAGAGACTCAATTCTAGATACCGTGACTTCAGACGGGTAAGAAACAAACACAAGATCTAGTTGTCTATTTAATGAATTCCGCGTAAAGCTTACTTGCTGTAACGATAATTCTAAAAGGCCATCTAAAAATTCATGGACCGATAAGGGTATAGCGACAAGTGAGTCAGTAGGAGGAGACCAAGAAATATCAGGGAGATTAAATTCACCCAAAACAATCAAAAGGTCTCTGTTAGAAAGAAGGATTAGAACAGATTTTATCGCAGACAGATGGTGCTCATAAATTATTAAATCAGAGCCAGGTGGAATATAGGAACATGTAACAAAAATAAATAAGGATTGCAATGAAACTTTCACACTAAATTCAATTTCGTTAGGGGTAACATAGTGAATTTTTTTGGATGTTAGGCTAGTGGTAACGGCAATCAGCACACCACCTCCCCTACGTGAGGAGCGATCGGTCCTATAGGCATTAAAGTTATTTGACAGAACTTCAGAGTCAGATATCTCTGGTTTCAGCCAAGTTTCCGTAAAAGCCAAAATATCTGCAGTAAATGCAGAGTAGTCAGCATAAAGCTTGGGTAGCTTTATATTTAGTCCCCTAACATTTTGATAAGCCAAAAATAAACTTTTTAGTTTTTTGGAGCAGTGGAAGGTCAGTAATTTGTTCTCGGTTTATTGGGATTTTTTTATTACTAAATCATCATTAAGCCAAAAGCTTTCAGAAAGTAGTTCCTTAAACACATCAGGCGTTGCAAATATTTTAAAAGAGGATATACCACGAGCGAATGAAAATCGAAATTGTTCAACTGAAATATTCTCGGATGGGAATTTTTCACGTATAAATTCTAAAACATCCTCAGATGTGGTACCTGGGGTGAATCTAGAAACAAATAATTGCTTCCTATGTGGAACAACTGACAGTTTCTTACGTCCCCCAGCAACAGATTGAACCACACTAAGCTGAGAGCCAGAAACGGTACCTTCTGTACCTATAAGTACGGCATAGAGTAAGAATCTATATAGAGGCGCCAATTGCTCTGCCCGAACCTCTGCCCAACCTCTGCTAAGAGCCAATTCAAGGCCAAGTTTGAAGCTAACTTAGGTGCGAAGCAACAGCAATAGGGTTTACGATTAATTACAAAAACAAAACAGTGAGGAAGAGCGGTGCAGAATGAGGTGGGAAAGAATTACAAGTTAGATCGAACTTTGGAAAAGAGGGGAAATAAGCTTTTTTCGCCTAGGTGGCATCATAGCCTCACACGCTGCGCTTGTACAACGTAAACGGGTTTAAGTCCTTGAATCTGCGCACCCCTTAAAACTTGGCTGGCGTACGGAGGCGCGGCGTGTTGGGCATCGGAACAGGTCAAATAGTTGAATTAAACTGCCATCTGGTCTTTAGGGCCGCTCTACAAAACTGCACTCCGGGTACGATACACTTGGCCAGTAGACAGGGGGCTAATCTCTCCAAAGCATCTCTCGCGGGCCAACCTGACGATTTCGCATTTAAATAAATACAGGTATGCCAAAATGTGGGTCTCAAACAGAACCATACCTGACGATTGTGCCCCGCGATTTGATTTTGGCCTTCGTGAGGTGGTAAATCCACCAGTAAATTGGCTGAATCAATAATTTGTGCCTTTGGCGGCAACATCGTGGAAGGACTGACAGTTGTTTCCACCAGGAATTTTAAGATACCTGTAGTGAAATTTTTTTTTTATGGCTGGCTGCTGCACCGATTGCTGAATACCACTCAGAATGCTGGATGCCACTCAAAAATATATATTTCGGGCTTTAAGCCTTTTAATTCCTTGAAATTTTGAGATGCTGGCACGTCCGTCTCTCTTGCAGGTTAAAATAAGAAGAACGTAACCGGAATCAGATGGATACCGGCGCGGCTTTTGACGGAAATATATATCATATGACGACCGACAGGTGTCAACCTAGAACTTTCCAAAACCACCCTGGCTCAGCTGTTCAAAATATCGAATAGTCGACTCAGGTGGCAACACTTGGTCAAGCTTTGGTTTTAGGCTTTTAGGCTGAACCTATGTTCGCCAGGCGCCGTTACAAAAGTTACCTTAAATTTCAAGGAATTATTAGAAAAGATTTACCGAATGCACCTAAAACTGATAATGATACCACTTTTTTTTTTTAATAATTGTATGGCTTACTTTTTGGATGAAATTAAATACGAAATAAATGGATGTGAGTTTGATATGGTATGGTATGAGTCGGTATGGCTACTAGTGGTGTAAACCTACCAATGTTAACCCAAAATTGGGGTATGGCAGACAACACAGCTGGAATGTGAAATTGTCGGCTAACCGCGAAAAACCAAGATTTGCAATAATTGGATTTACACTAAATGGAAAACTTATAACAAGTTCACTTGAATTCTGAGTCATATCCATATGATAATCTGAATATCGATTTTAGTAAGAATCAGTATGCTCACCTTTATGAAATGTATACAAGATTTCAGTCTAGTTACTATAATCGTGAGTGACAACCGTTTTTGACCCCAAATGAATTTAAATAGAATTAATAGGGGTTATATAAACGAATCAGTGAAAACTGGTCCTATTGATGTGAGAATTTTAATAGAATTGAAGGCACCAAGTATATAACTGATTGGATCGGACTAGTACAACGAGTTGTTTAACATTAGAAAACTGCTGAAAGATACTGTTTCAATTGATGTTCAAGCTTTTTTTGATAATAATAATAATTTTATTCTAAAGAATATTGTATTCGAAAATGATACAAGCTTGAATAAAATTTTTTTAATAGAACCACCATATAATTTAACTTTGCTAAATACAAAATCTCGAAAGACTGTAATTTGGTTAGCCAATACACATCACAAAATTTTTTGGAACGATGCACACTGGGCCAGAAAGTTAATTTTTTGGCCAAAAATCTGTAATTTCTTTCCTGTGATAGTTAGAAGGATGCAGTTTTTTTCGTTTTTCTCCTGAAAGATTGAACTTTTCAACGAACTAAAAGTAAAATTTATTGGAATTTTATATGGTATAGATAATCCAAGCCGAAATCGGAAAATTTTACGTACTTTTCGGTTTTTTATTTAAAAAACAAATAACTAGAAGACCCACTAAATCCATTTTCAGACACGATTAAGTGTGAGAGAAAACAAATTAAAAAAAATTAAATCCACTATAAAATATTATGTCGTTTAAGATTTATGAACCGTTAAAAATTGCTACTTTCGGAGACTCCCACTTCATCGTTTATTTAATAATCGACCTAACAAAATGTTCTATTTTTTTCATCTTGTTATCTCTATAGATTCTTTAGTCAAATTATTAGATACAAATTATTTGTAAAATATTGGTTTTTAATATGTTTAATGTTAATTTGACATATTCTGAAGTCATCACAAAAGTATGCTTCATTTAGTGTAATGTAGCTACCCTGCAAATATTTTCTATCGCGGAAGTGCCTTCCGCGATCCGAATGCGATATCGCCGAAGTAACTTCTGGAAGTGTCGCCGTAGTCAATTATGGAAGTCACTCAAAAATGTGACTTTATAAAGTATATGTATACATATGCTTGTAGAAGATACCTAAAAGAGTCTTTCCCCATTGGAAAATCTTGAATAAAAACCTTTTTTTTTAACTTTTAATATTTTGCATTTAGTTTTTGTATACGTGCTTTGTCCGCTTGTATACTCGGTCCCTGGCATGTAGGAATTTTTCTATCGTCCATAAGTGACTTGGAAGTTACTTCTACGCGATATATGTATATTTTGTTCTTGTAAAATGTGTTCAATCGCGTTTTTATCGCGCAGAAGTTACTAAGTGACTTCTGGACGACAGGCGATAGAAATATCGCCCTTTGCTTGCAGGGTACGAGGCCTTCGACTACGTATTTATGTAAGCTACATTTATGTTTGTATAATATATTTTAGTTCTCTTCCGAAGAAAGTGCAAGAAATGCAGCATACCTTTAAGCATACATAACTTTAAGCATCCTCCCTTATGAATGACAGAAATTTTGAACATTTTTTAGAGACGAGCCAAAAAAGTTAATGTTTCTCTTTTCGAAATATCGATATTTCATTCGACTGTTTAGTTTCAGAAATAAATGTAGCGGGAATGAATGAAAAAAGTAGATTTTAGATGTTAGGCAAACTAAAATCAAATATTGGCGCGCAAAACGTACATTAAAACCTGAAGGAAAAAAAAACGGCATACCTTTGGGCATTCTAAGTAAAGCTCATCAAAATGGTTCGACTTCATATTAAGCCTTCAATTAAAACTAAAATTACTAACAACTAAGGCAAAACCGCATCGAGTCGGCGATGAGCGATATTAGTAAATTAATCAAAGAATTTATTTTTAATGTAATGACTTCATTTGGGGATGGCACTCGAAAAGCAAAGTACTCATTTGCTAAAAAAAAACAGTAAAAATCAACGAAAAAGTTTATTTTAGGAAACAAGTAAGACATACAACCTTTTTTTATATTTTTACTTGTTAAAAATAATGACTTCTAAAAGTTTTGTTAAGAAGTCGATCAGCTACATCAGCATCTTTGACTTCTAGATTTTTTTTCATTTCTATCAATATTTGATGAATTTTTTACTTTAAAAATACGGTAAGAGAAAACTACTTGCCCGAATTCTTTGAAATTTTGGCATAAATTAGTTTCATGTATTATAAAAAGGACTCCATACTCGGTCTGGTCATATTCTTAAAAAAAAAGTATTTTTGGCCAAAAATCGGATCGGCTGGCCCAGTGTGCGATGGAGAAAACAGTTTTCCAGCCTAGATGTGTAAAGACCTACAAGAAAACGAAATTAACAAAATTAAATTTCATAAGGAAATTGACCAATTTATTGAACAATTTAAAGGACAGATAATAGGTCAACATTTTCAACACCTTCTTAACAAAAAAACAAGGAAGAACGCTATAGTCAAGTACCTCGACTATCACATACCCGTTACTCAGCTAAAGGGACCAAAGGGAAATGGAGATATGCAAGCAGCAAAGCGAGATTGAAATGCGCCACCTACCGGCCGTAGACAGATTTAAGCGTTATGGGCGTTGGAGTGGGCGTGTCAAATTTTTTTTTTGATTAATCGATAGGTATTGACGAGACAAATACATTTCAGTTAAAATTTTTTATGAAGCATGAAAATTGTGGGCGCCATAGGCTTAGGCGCTTTGTGGGCGTTAGAGTGGGCGTGGTATATTTCCGTAACAAACTTGCGCTGCGCTGAAGGCTACGGAAATCTGAAAACTCTATCTTTGATATTTTGCGAGATATCCGCGTTCAAGGCTACGGAATCTAAATCTGAAATCCCAATTCTCTATATTTGATATTTTGCGAGATATCCGCGTTCATACTTACGATTTTTTGAAGTTTGTGTGCGGTTTGTGGGCATTAAAGTGAGCGTGGCAAATTTTTTTTGAGTCAATCGATAGGTATTGATAAGAACAATACATTTCAGTTAAAATTTTTACTCTAGCATCAAAACTGTAGGAGCCACAGTTTAGGGCGGTTTGTGGGCTTATAGTGGGCGTGGCACGCTGCTGAAATTGCTCTGCGTTAGAAGCCCAGGAATCTGCATGCCAAATCTCAATAGCCTAGCTCTTATAGTTTCCGAGATCTCAGCGTTCATCCGGACGGACGGACAGACGGACAGACGGACAGACGGACAGACGGACATGGCTATATATATACATATATATATATACTTTATGGGGTCGAAACGCTTCCTTCTGTCTGTTTCATACTTTCCGACGAATCTAGTATACCCTTCGTTAGAGTGGGCGTGGCACGCTGCTGAAACAAACTTGCGCTGCGTAAGAAGCTCAGGAATCTGCACGCCATATCTTAATAGCCTAGCTCTTATAGTTTCCGAGATCTCCGTGTTGATACGGACGGACGGATAGACGGACATGGCTAGATCGACTCGACTAGTGATCCTGATCAAGAATATACATACTTTATGGGATCGGAAACGCTTCCTTCTGCGTGTTACATACTTTCCGACGAATCTAGTATACCCTTTTACTCTACGAGGTATAACAACATGTTCGCAATACCAAAATAAATTAAAAAATGTATTATTATGCTACAAAATAAACTTCTGACTTTTTATTTGGAGCTAAAATTACAGGTACGGAGAATGGCAAATGTTTTCTTGACTGAGATATGTCGGCTACTTGCGAGTTGTTCCGCGGTCGTTATTTCAACCCCTACTATGGGACGTGTTAGAGCTAGCAGTCAGCCGTGAGGTCGTTGTCGTGAGGACCTTGTGCATGTGTCCCTTTTATTACGGTCAGGTAATGGACAGGTGCGCATGCTTGGGTAGCTCTTGCTTGAATCCCTTTTATGACATGTTTATGACCCCATTGTGTAAAGGAGAGGATCTTAGACAATTTACCAGTTCTACGTTCTGGGGCGTAAACAAAAATGTGTTATCGAAAATATTCCACATCAGAGAATCATTAACTTGTGAGATTTATTTTATTGGGGTTCTTATGGTTTCCAAATTAGTTTTACAATCATAGAAAACATTATTCCACAACATGGTCGGACATGTTCCTCTAAGATAACCATCTTTGAATACTTTGGGTGTGCGACCTTTTTCACTTGCACATCAACATCTGTGATAATTAGGCAAAAGGGTACGTGCTCACACCTTTCCCCAACATGATCGAATATGTTCCTCTAAGATAACAACCTTTGGATACTATGGGTGTGCAACCTTTCTCACGTTCACCTTTCTCACGTGACTATTAATTGCTCATAGTGAGGGAAAGGATACATAATCAATATTATCACACGGGGATGTGGGGGCGATGAGGGCAATCAATTAATATGCTAATTGTCCCAAAATACATCTTTGCATACTACTTCAATTCATCAAGCTTCCCACAAAACCACAGAAGTGTGGGGCATTTGGAGGTATGAGCTTCCAATCAATCCCATCAACTAATCAGGAGGAAGCTATCGACGTCGTGAGTGGTTCGCTTAAGAATAGTTCCTTTAGCTCGGCTAGCTTGCTTTTTGCGCCGATAAAGTTCGTAGCAAAGTTCGAACGACTTCCAAGTGAGCAGCCTTTGTAGAAAAGCAGACAAAAACGGCTATGAAGCACTTGTGGGGTGCCTCGTTCCGGGTGGTAAGAAATGCTGGGTTAAGCTGAACTCGATCTGCTGGCAAGTTACCCATAACATGCTCCCAAGTCGAAAGCTTCATCCGAAAACATCTGGAGCACTTGTTGATAACGCTAGCTACAAACTGGCGACCTCCAATCGGCCAATACCTTTGCCGTAATACGGCAAGCAACGCCTGTGATCTTAGGTGTAAATATTTTTAATAAAAGTAGGCGAAATTGCCTTGACCCCTGGGTAACAATATCAGGTGCTTCGCGTCGTAGTCCAAGTTAGCGTTCTAAAGCCTTCCACCAACACGAAGTATTCTAACGGAGCCCAGTATTGGACTCAGAGAACTCCGCTTACTCGACTGTGGACGCGGCTTTCCCTGGCCAAGAACTTCATACTCCTTGTTTAGGTGAATCTCTAGAATTTTCCTCAGAAGTACAGTTCCCTAATTGATTTCTTCAACGCTAAGGCGGCCTATCGAATACGAAGATATGGCTCTGCAATTCGAAATGAACCGATTATTGTACGCAAATACCCGCTGCAACTTATCAAAAGAGTTTCAATTAAGGGAAATGTCTTTGGATGAGCCTCCAAAACTTAAAAATGCCATTGGTGGTAGGCAGCCAAGGAAGAACACCCCGCAAAACCCGGAAGAACTTTATACTCCTTGTTTAGGTGAATCTCTTGAATTTTCCTCAGAAGTACAGTTCCCTTATTGATTTCTTCAACGCTAGGGCGGCCTATCGAACACGAAGATATCAGAGCTCCATCACGGAGCAGCGGTCGACCACAACAAATCCGCAAATGTTGCTAAGATCAGCAGCTAAGAAAGATATAATTCAACTCAAGAGTTCCTCCTTCACGCCTATTCTACCGGCACAATTTGGCTCTGCAGAAAGACAATCTGCCGCACAAAAACCCCTATCACTGGTTCTGCCAAAAAAACAAATATTTTTTTCTCGGCTTTCCCCTGACCAAACGGCCTCCAAGGTGTTGGACTATATACAACATAAAACAAAACAAAGAAGAACGCTATAGTCGAGTGCCTCGACTATCAGATACCCGTTACTCAGCTAAAGGGACCAAAGGGAAATGGAGATAAGCAAGCAGCAAAGCGAGATTGAAATGCGTCACCTACCGGCGGTAGACAGATTTAAGCGTTATGGGCGTTAGGGTGGGCGTGGCAAATTTTTTTTGGGTCAATCGATAGGTATTGACGAGACCAATACAGTTCAGTTAAAATTTTTTATCTAGCTTGAAAATTGTGGGCGCCGCAGGCTTGGGCGGCTTGTGGGCGTTAGAGTGGGCGTGGCATATTCGCGTAACAAACATGCGCTGCGCACAGGGCTACGGAATCTAAATTTGAGATCCCAATTCTCTATCCTTGATAGTTTCCGAGATATCCACGTTCATATTTACGATTTTTTGAAGTTTGTGGGCGTAAAAGTGGGCGTGGAAAATATTTTTTTGGGTCTATCGATAGGTATTGATGAGAACAATACATTTCAGTTAAAATTTTTATTTTAGCATCAAAACTGAAGGAGCCACAGTTTTGGGCGGTTTGTGGGCGTAAGAGTGGGCGTGGCACCCTACTGAAATAAACTTGAGCTGCGTAAAAAGCTCAGGAATCTGCACGCCAAATCTCAATAGCCTAGCTCTCATAGTTTCTAAGATCTCAGCGTTCATCCGGACAGACAGACGGACAGACGGACAGACGGACATGGCTAGATCGACTTGGCTAGTGATCCTGATCAAGAATATATATACTTTATGGGGTCGGAAACGCTTCCTTCTGCCTGTTACATACTTTCTGACGAGTCTAGTATACCCTTTTACTCTACGAGTAACGGGTATAAATATTACCGTGGAAAAATTTGATTTTACCTATGCTAGGGACACTTCGCCTTTTAAGATCACTGTTCCAAACGAGCTCTTTTCAACCATATGTTCTGCAGATTTCTGGCCTGCACTTATGGTTTTAAAGAAAGTCGAAACTAGGAATAGGAATTCAAGTAAAAGAAAAAGACCTGTAGAAACAAGACTCCCCAGTAGTGTCGCACCTTTATCATCTACCGTATCACCTTCTTCAAAAAACTAAAAACTAGCCTTACTCTTTCCTGTCAGAATACCAGAGGCTTGCTTAGCAAGCTAACTAAATCGTATTTGGGTAGTCTTTCTTTTGCATCTCACATTATTGATTTCCCTGATACCTGGTAAAAAACGGATAGTAATCGAATGGTACACCATTTATAGGCATGATCGAATGTCCAGGCGAGGAGGTGCAGTCTTAATTGCCGTGGACTCTACCCTCAATACGGAGGAGATACGTGTTGAGGAATTCAATAATACGGAATTCGAATGTGTAAAGCTATCGATTCCTGGTAGTTTTATATATATTACCTGCTCGTACATTTCGCCGGCATCTGAGTTCCCGGAGTACTTAAATCATATTTTAGCTATGCACGCTGTTTGTGCCTAACCGAAGTAGACACCTGCAGGACGATCGCGTCGCGGCAATGGTAACGATGGTTACTGCAATGCCGGACCACAGGCGATGCTGAACTGCGCTGAGGGTGAGCTAACGTGGTTAGCTGCTAGTTGAGATAGTGTATTACGAGCCCTATTCCCAGAGGTAGGAAGTAGAACCGCGGAGTTATGAGGTGTGTTGATAACTGATTTATTGTTCATTTGAGACATTATTATATACTACTTGGAACACGGAAGTTTAGTGTAATGATTAGTGAAGTAAGCTATAGTCTAAAGTAGGTCACGGAATTATGATTATGGTAGCAGTTGCGTAGTTGGCTCGGCTGACACCGCAAATGTGCTGACTGCATTGGCGGGTCAGCGTATCGTTGTGACGGTGAGATGGTGAGTTAGTGAGACCTATAATATGCTGATCAGCAATTCTCATCTGCAGTGAGTACTACTGAGCGCCTGGTACTGTTCCCAACTTGGCTACTGCTTGATTTGTTGGGTGTGGTCATGTTGAGTACCTTTGGGTACGAACATTCTCCCCCCCATTGAGGGGTACCCTCAATTAAAGGCGTGATGTCGGTCCGCCCTTGGCCGAATTTTATAGAAAGCACCTAACAAATCATTGACCACGGGGGATCTTCAATTGCGGCGGTTCCTGTTTGTGATTCAGGTCCTTCACATCTTCTTGATGCTGCTGAACACTCCCCTTTGCGATAAAATTTACATTACCGTGGGGACTGAAATTGTGCCCTCGTAGAATTTGATCATTTGGCACGTCTATGGTATGTGGACGTTCTGCAACAAAACTAAGATCTTTCTTGGTTAAGTTTAGAAATGTTGAACCAAAGTCAGCCTTCTTGTAGGTTTTGAATTGATGAGACGTCGGTTCTATATTCATCGGATTTTTATCTTTCGTTGGCTCATAAGCAGCGTTCGGTCCTGCAAAATCATCTCTGTTTTCTATTAGATTGGGGTTGATTTCCGTATCAGATGAGGTTTCTTTATTGAGATAACCTGTGATTACATAACCAAGCCTTGTGCCTTGTGCCAAAGGTTTATTAGGTCCTAGTTCAAGAAGTTCACCGGTAATTACACGAGAAACTACTTCAACCCCTAAAGTTAGGTCAATGGGTCCTGGTTGCCGAAAGTCAGGATCTGCTAACGGCAGTCCCTCGGGAATATTAAGATCGGTTGTAATCGGTACTGACGGTTGGTCTGTAATGACTGTGGGCATAATAAATACCTCTACTAGTTTTTCAAACCCTGATGTACAGGATGAGAGCTTTAGTGTTGATCTAATTGCTGTTGATATCTTTCCTCCGATTCCAGATATTTCAATCGGTGACCTTTGTTTAAGAGATAGCAGATCTGCCATTCTCCTTGAAATAAGATTCACCTGTGATCCACCATCTATTACAGCGCGACATGTTTGTATTTGACCGTTTGGCCCTTGTAATGAGACCTTGGCGGTCGCGAGCAAAGTATATCCTCCTACGTGGTCGTAGCCTGCAACGCTTACTGCGCCGGCCACTGGATTGCTAGTCGGTCCTTGGTGTAACAGTGAATGATGCCGTTGCTGGCAGACTCGACAAGTGGTCGGTGATCCACAGTTTTCAACCTTATGAGCTGTAGACAAACAATTTGTGCATGCTCCTACTTGAATAATGGCTTGGCGCCGTGCTTTGGGGTCCATTTGCTGGATACGGCTACATGCTCTAAGATTATGTTGTCCTAGGTGACAAATCTTACAGCTTTCTTCGTTGTGAACTGACTGATGGCGGAGTGTTGCTGTAGGTTGAGCGCTTATCGTCTCCAGCATGCAAGCGCGTCGCTCAATAAACGTCAGTACACTCCATAACGTTGGAATTTCCGTTGGTGCGTCCGCTGAATTTTCGAGAGCAGCTAGAGACTGCTGGTCTAGTTTTCTTCTGATAAGAAAACACAGGATTGGATCCCAGGATTTTGTGCTGATATCAAGGTTTTTAAGAGTACTCATTGAATTTTTTATAGTGTCATGCAAGGCCCTTAGTTGGCGCGAGGAGCCGTCTATAGGCTTATGGTCAATAATTTTTGCAATGGCGGCGAATACTAGTATTTTTCCGTTCTGGTACCTGGCCTTTAAACGCAACCAGGTGTCGTCATAGCCACCCTGTGAGAAGGCTGTGTCTGTCAATACGTTTCTCGCTTCACCACGAAGCGAACTCTGTAGAATATGTAGTTTTTGACTGGCCGAATATGGTTTGTTATGTACCAATTCCACAAAGAGATCATGGAACCGTGGCCAGTCTAGATACTCGCCGTTGAACTCCGGAATGCTAATTGGCGGAAGTGCCCAGTTTAGGCTCATTGGCGCGTCGTTTTCTCGTAGCAGGTTCATTTCGTATTCCTCGTATAATGTGTGGAATTGGGCTAGCTCTGCTTCTGCCAGAGCTGCGGCCCCAGGTGTGCTATCCAATTCGTCGTGGGCTTGCCTTAGTAACGCCCAATGGAGATCCAGGTGCCTTTGTAGGGCTGGGGTGACAGTTGGGGCGTTCGAGGCTAATGTTAATGATGACTCCAATTCGTTGCATCTTCTCTGCAACTGTCGGATCACCGTGTAAATTGGGGAATCTCCTTTGACTTGATCTCTTGTTGTGATCTTGATGTTGGCCGAAGTTCGTCTGGGGGCCTTCGGAAGCCCGCTTCCAGTCGGCATGTTGTCCAGAAAGATATTCTGATATTTTTCGACCAGCTCTTTAAGTGCTGCTAGTCGTGAAGAGTACTCACTTCCAGTGGGTAGTGCCGCTTGCTGGACTTCTTCATCTAGGTCGCAAAACTGCTGCCAGAGATCGTTTAACTGAGTAAGCTTACCGGAATAATATCCGTCTCGGTGGCGTCGGTCGGCAGAATCCTTGCCATAATTCTTAATGAGCTGTTGGATTTTCCCTTGCAGCTCGTTTTGGGTGTCTAGTAATCGATTGTGTAAATCGATTCTTGTGTGACTTGTTTCCTCAATGAATGAAGTAGACATATTGTGTGTCTTGGAAACAAAGAATCTTGTGGAGCTGGATGAAGCTGAGTATTCTGTGAAGCTGGATGAAGCTGAGTATCCTGTTAAGCTGGATGAAGCTGAAGTTCCTGTGACGCTGGAAGAAGAAGCGTATCCTGTGAAGCTGGATGAAGCTGAAGTTCCTGTGACGCTGGAAGAAGAAGCGAATCCTGTGAAGCTGGATTAAGCCGAGTTCCTGTGACGCTGGAAGAAAAAGCGTATCCTGTGAAGCTGGATGAAGCTGAAGTTTCTGTGACGCTGGAAGAAGAAGCGAATCCTGTGAAGCTGGATTAAGCTGAAGTTCCTGTGACGCTGGAAGAAGAAGCGTATCCTGTGAAGCTGGATGAAGCTGAAGTTCCTGTGACGCTGGAAGACGAAGCGTATCCTGTGAAGCTGGATTAAGCTGAAGTTCCTGTGACGCTGGAAGAAGAAGCGTATCCTGTGAAGCTGGATTAAGCTGAAGTTCCTGTGACGCTGGAAGAAGAAGCGAATCCTGTGAAGCTGGATTAAGCTGAAGTTCCTTTAGTGGGAAGGGGGTTGCTTGAGTGTGATCCTTTGTTGTTAAAGGATCACGTCGGGGTCACCAATGTTTGTGCCTAACCGAAGTAGACACCTGCAGGACGATCGCGTCGCGGCAATGGTAACGATGGTTACTGCAATGCCGGACCACAGGCGATGCTGAACTGCGCTGAGGGTGAGCTAACGTGGTTAGCTGCTAGTTGAGATAGTGTATTACGAGCCCTATTCCCAGAGGTAGGAAGTAGAACCGCGGAGTTATGAGGTGTGTTGATAACTGATTTATTGTTCATTTGAGACATTATTATATACTACTTGGAACACGGAAGTTTAGTGTAATGATTAGTGAAGTAAGCTATAGTCTAAAGTAGGTCACGGAATTATGATTATGGTAGCAGTTGCGTAGTTGGCTCGGCTGACACCGCAAATGTGCTGACTGCATTGGCGGGTCAGCGTATCGTTGTGACGGTGAGATGGTGAGTTAGTGAGACCTATAATATGCTGATCAGCAATTCTCATCTGCAGTGAGTACTACTGAGCGCCTGGTACTGTTCCCAACTTGGCTACTGCTTGATTTGTTGGGTGTGGTCATGTACCTTTGGGTACGAACACACGCAGTCTCAAAAAAGCTGTCCAATAGAGACCATCTTGTAGTTCCGGGAGACTTTAATATACCTCGAATAACGTGGGCCACAGATGAAATAACGAATGTCTTACAACCTTTAGCTCATAATGATTTCACTGACGGTTTGCTTGACATATCTTTATCTCAAGTTATCTCCAAAGTAGGACCTGTTACTCAAACTTCAAGGTCTCAATCGACACTGGTGCTGTCTTAGAAGAAAAATCAGAGAAGTCAACTAAGCGATTACATTGTTTTCGCAAGGCTGACTTTCAGCGGCCAAATCTTTATAAATCAGGCTCACATTGGTCCGATCTCTACTCATACCAAAATATGAATGATCCTATAAATATTTTTTATAGAACAGTAAGTTTTTCAATTCTTGTGTTCCGTTATACTATCCGTCAGTCTCCAGCAAGCCACCTTGGTTCAATAAAGAGTTGACATACCTAAGAAATAAGAAGTGCAGACCTTATAGAAAGTTCAAAGATACCGGTTCTCAATCTATTTATTGCTTAACTCTATGTGCTTAACCCTATGTGTTATAAAAACAATTGCAATCGTTGTAAAGTTAAATTCTCTCAGAATCCGAGTAGTTTTATCAAACGACATATTCTACTTTATCTCATTCTTCACGGCCATATTCTTACACTGTATCCAGGTCGAATTTAATATTTTGTCCCACATAAAATGAAAGCTCTTTGCTTGTTGATCTTCAACGTGTCAAGCCTGTATATTCTGATGGTATTCCTGGGTGCGTGCATAGATATTGCGGGGAGGCCTTATGGAACCCACTTCTCAAATTATTTACCTTATTTTTACAATCTTTACCATTTCCCAATATGTGGAAGGAATCGTTTGTAATTCCTCTCCACAAGAAGGGCAGCCAAGTGGAAGCATGTAATTATAGAGGTATCTCTAAATTCAGCGATCCCAAAACTCTTTAAAAATATTATTACTCCCTACTGGCAGCACCTCTGTAGGTCAGTGATATCTCCGTGTCAACACGGGTTTATGAAACGTAGATCAACAACCACTTACCTTGTGGAACTTACATCATTTGTGATAAAGGGATTTAAGAAACATCTTCAAATTTTACACTGACTTTAGTAAAGCATTTGATCTTGTTAATCATATTCTTCTGGTTAGAAAACTGTATGTATTAGGGTTCCCTGTTGATCTTTAAAGATGGATCTTAACTTATCTGAATTGCAGAACACAAAGAATACTTTTTGAAAATTCTTTCTTTTGTATACTCCACGTTACCTCCAGTGTCCCACAAGGAAGCCACCTAGGGCCGCTACTTTTTCTTCATTTGTAAATGGCCTACCCTCAGTTATAACTCATTCTTGCGTACTAATGTACGCATGTGATGTCAAATTGTTCCTGCAGTACTTCGTGCCAGTCCAATTTGCAATCCGATTTGAATAATTTTAAAACATGTTGCTCAGACAATTTACTGGATTTAAATGGCTCTTAGTGTAAGGTAGTGACTTTTTGTCGAGTCAATTCTCATTATGCGACATACACGGGAGGGCTCAGTGGATAGAATAACTGTAGTAAACGATCTTGGCGTTCTTTTGGACCCAAGACTAAGATTTGCTGATCATACTTCGTCTATGGTTAATAGAGCTAGGGGTGCGCTTGGCTTTATTAAAGGTGGTCAAAGGACTTCGATGATCCTTATATTACAAAGACCTTATTTATATCACTTGCCCGCCCGATACTTGAGTATGAATCTGCCGTCTAGTAGATTACTCCTAATTAACTTACTCTTCCTAGCCAACCGCAGAACGATGCTTGGAACAGTCTTTATTTACAACCTTTTTCGAGGTGAAATTAATAGCCCCGACTTGGTTAGCCAGCTAAGCTTTTCTGTTTTATAGAGATTAACAAGAAATAACATTCCCCCAATTTTAAATCATTGTAGATCTCACTATGACTTGCATGAGCCTTTCAGAGTATTATGTCTTGACTATAATATCCTTTATCCTTTTATCTTGTAACGAACTGATTTTGTGTGTATGCTCGATTCGTGCGGCTAGCTCAGAAGATTGTGTGTTCGTCCCACCAAATTTATATGACGTGACTGCCCCGTAGATCAGTGAGAAAACAAAGGGGTTCAAATGGCAACAGTGGGATTTATTCTCGTAGTATTCGTACAGCGGGTGTGTGGCTGGGCTGGCTTCGGTATCTCCTTGCTCTGGTTCCGCCGGCTGCTGGTGCTCCTCTTTCTTGCTTGTCGACGCCTTGACTCGGCATCCGCTTGGCTCCTGGGTCTCGGGACGCTTGGCCGCCTCTGCTTGCTCGCCGACGCGCTGCCTCGGGGTCGCTTGTTGCGCCTTAGACTCGCAGAGAGTTCGGACTTGTGGGCTTAGGGAAGCGTCACCGTTTTCAGACTAGGGTGAACAAGCCTTGCTCTCCAGGCCGACGCCTTTCGAGGCAATACCTGTCCCTTGCTCTGTCCCGGACGGTCCCGCTAGGTTCTTGCTCAGATCGCGCTGACAGTCCAGGCTGCCGCCAGGAAGCTGCCTAGCAGTTCACTTTGCTTTACGCCTAGCGCAGACGAACGTTCCACCCGGCTTCACCCTAATGCTTAACGTCCGCGACGCACGTGCGCTCCCCAATGAGCTCCGCGCGACGATGGTAACGTGGCTGCCGGAAATGTCTGCTGGCGTCGCTGCCGATGTCCTCTGCGTTGTCTCCTGACCAGTAGCTTGTCGTTCTGGCACTCGGGGAGTCGGGCGGTTGCTGTTCAGGAACTTCGCCGGTAATCGCAGGGCTCTCCAGGCGACCGCCTCTTGAAACCGCAAATCGATCTACCGCTCGTCCGTCACGCCAGGTCCTGCTTGGTCGGGCAAGGTACGCTGGGTCTCAGACAACTTTCCTCCCCAAGCTGACGGTTCTTCGTCGTAAGACTCTTCCGCTTGTCTCTGACAGACCCGCCGGGCGACTCGCCAGGGTGTGGTCTTGACAAAGTTGGAAAACGAACGCCTTGACTTAGCCGTGTGATGCCTTCCGGAACTCAGCCACTTGTGTCTCAATTCGGAGATTCCTGATGTCCCAATCCCGAACGTCTCGACGTGGCGATCTTGCTCCTTGTATGCTTCCCACGGCGCTGTTTCCGACGACTCGCTTGGTTGTGCCTCCCTCGTAGATTACTTGCTTGACTGACTGTTCACTTGGTACTTTAACTGATCTTGAAGGTTTGACTCCTCAAGATCGACTGATCCAGCTGCCAGCGCTCTGCGGCCTTATATAGGGCCTGCGGGAACCGTGGATCTCTCCACTCCGGGTCCAAAGTCCGTGCCTCCTGGTTGACCCACTTGTCCTTCACGTACCGCTTCCAACCGATGCTCTGCCCACAGCTGCCGTCCCGCTGATTCCCGTGATGCTTGTGGCACGCCTGTGTGCCACTCCACTGCCGAGATGTGGCACTTCTTCTCCCGGTCCAAAGTTCACGGGAGAGTCCAAAGTCCGGTGGAGTTCCGTTATCCGCTTTTGCACACGGCACTCTTGCTCTGCCCGCGAAGTCTCCATTCTCTCTCGATCTCCATCCTTGGTCTCCAAACTCCCTCGCTCTCAATCCAAGTCTCCAAACTCTACTCGCCGCGCCGTTACTACGCGAATTCGCCGCGTATCTGGTAAGCGGCCGGCCATCTGCTGCTGCTTCTATTTGTGGGGAGTTATTCAACTCCTCACAATCTTAAAATCTGATTCTCTGCCTCTCTTAAAACGATTAATTTTTCATTTTCTAGTACAGATTTAGATCCAACTTTTTTTCGTCGAACTATATCTATTTTCTTTTAAGCGTCTATCATCCCGCGAATTCGTGCCGTTCGACACACAGCTGCGCCCCTCGTTCGGTTGGGCGTGAGGTGTGGCCGTGGAATCCCGCGCGAAATAAAAAAAAACAAGAAAGGAAGTTAACTTCGGCATGCCGAAGTTTGTATACCCTTCCAGTTATAATTATTAAATTTAAAAATACAAAAAGTGATATTCCCAATAGTATTAGATAATATGTCAAAAAACACCGAAGCTATAATATGTTTCATATTATTTTCCCACCAATTTTCCGATCGTTCCTATGGCAGCTATATGATATAGTCGTCCGATTTTGATAAAATTTAATTCGAAATTCAGAACTAATTAAAAACTGTTATTTCCAAGCGTAGGAGGTTATATGCTCAAAAACACCGAAGCTATAATTTGTTTCATATTATTTTCCTACCAATTTTCCGATCCTTCCTATGGCAGCTATATGATATAGTCGTCCGATCTTGATAAAATTTAATTCGAAATTCAAAAATAATTATAAAAGGTTATTTCCAAGCTAAGGAGATTATATGTTAAAACAAGGAAGAACGCTATAGTCGAGTACCTCGACTATTAGATACCCGTTACTCAGCTAAAGGGACCAAAGGGAAATGGAGATATGCAAGCAGCAAAGCGAGATTGAAATGCGCCACCTATCGTCGGTAGACAGACTTAAGCGTTATGGGTGTTAGAGTGGGCGTGGCAAATTCAAGATCAATCGATAGGTATTGACGAGACCAATACATTTCAGTTAGAACTTTTATTCTAGCATCAAAACTGTAGGAGCCACAGTTTTGGGCGGCTTGTGGGCGTAAGAGTGGGCGTGGCACTCTGCTGAAACAAACTTGCGCTGCGTACAAGACTACGGAATCTAAATCTGACATCCCCATTCTCTATTTTTTATAGTTTCCGAGATATTCACGTTCATACTTACGATTTTTTGAAGTTTGTGGGCGGATTGTGAGCGTTAAAGTGGGCGTGGCAAACTTTTTTTGGGTCAATCGATAAATATTGCCGAGAGCAATACATTTCAGTTAAAATTTTTTCTCTAGCATCAAAACTGTAGGAGCCACAGTTTTGGGCGGTTTGTGGGCGTTAGAGTGGCACTCTGCTGAAACAAACTTGCGCTGCGTAAGAAGCTTAGGAATCTGCACGCCAAATCTCAATAGCCTAGCTCTTATAGTTTCCGAGACCTCAGCGTTCATCCGGACGGACAGACAGACGGACATGGCTAGATCGACTCGGCTAGTGATCCTGATCAAGAATATATATACTTTATGGGGTCGGAAACGCTTCCTTCTGCCTGTTACATACTTTCCGACGAATCTAGTATACCATTTTACTCTACGAGTAACGGGTATAAACACCAAAGATATAATTTTTTAAAAACTTTTTTTCCGATTAATCCTATGGGAGCTATAAGGTATAGTTAGTTGCCCGCTTCGGCTGATTCCGACTTATATACTACCTGCAAAAGATATAAGACTTTTGAGAAAGTTTCAGCCCGATAGCTTTAAAACTAGGAAACTAGTTTGCATAGAAACGGACGGACAGACGGACATGGCTAGATCGACTCGTCTAGTGTTGCTGATCAAAAACATATATACTTTATGGGGTCGGAAACGTATCCTTCACTGCGTTGCAAACTTCTGACTAAAATCATTATACTCTCTGCAAGGGTATAAAAACAGATCCGATTAGAACTGGAGAATGACCCTCAGGAAGATCCTTTGCTGTATCCAGCAGAGAAGGCCATTTCGACGAAATTTGCAGAAGAATTGGAGGTCCATTATTATAGAGAAAATGCTCCAGCAATTTGTTCTGTGTGCAGCCTCGACACACCATATCCGCCGGGTTTAAGCTTGTTGGAACGTGATGCCAAGTCATTCATACGAATACGTTAAACTCCCTTGGAGGTTGCCAAATTCAAGCCAACACAATGAACGAGTCAGACCAGAAATAAATGGCACAGTTAAAATTTATGGTTTCCCTGACGCTGACGATAAGTTCCGCCAATAAAAGCGCCGCTGAAAGTTGCAACCTTGGAATTGTTAAAGCCGTTAAGGAGGGTACTCTGGACTTTGTGCATAGAGGGTGGGCTTTTGCACCTCCATTGACCCCTCACCGCAAGTATAAGCACGTTTCATTAGCTGCTAGCATCGCAAAATCCATGCAACTCGACAGAAGCCTGCTGTTTCATTACGAATCGTGGAAATTTAAAATTCTGCACGAGCGACATCTGTGAGGTCAACTCCCCCCATGACGAAAGGATATGCTCCTGCAACGTGTCATCCCAATCCACGGTAGCACTCCATAGGGATTGCAAAAAGATTTTGGATTATGTAAAGATTGGTGTTATTAAACTGAGCGGATCATTGAATTGGGCTATTGTTGACAATGAAATCCGTTTGGATATCTGTTTTATCTTGCAATTTTATAAGCTGTTGTTTGTCGTGATAAAACTCCCCAACGAGGGTACCAGACTCATTCGAACACCGTTATCGGATTGGAAAGTGCCCTCGCGACAGCAGCTCCTTTACCTGACGACGAATTTCTCTCACCTCCTCAATTGAAACCCCACCAGAGTTTAAGTCCGATCCAATCGGAAATGATTCATATTCATCGTAAGATAGCTGATACATGGCTCTTGTATCCAAGATGGCAGATGGCTTGGTGCCAGTATGTAAAAATTTGTTTGCTGTATTGGTGGCCCAGCAAGAAGTAAGTCGTTTAGAGAGCTACCAGAAATCGTTTTAGCAAACCCATCGAAGACGACACGAAGCTTTGTGCTTGCACTTTCTTGCTTATGAACACAATGGTGAGGCAAGAGGCCAGAGTCATATCACCTAAGTATATGTACCGCTGTAGAAATGCCGAGTACTGAGCTTTCAGGGCGGGGCTTCTATCTAGTTTAGCTTCCAAGCTCGTGAAACGACGACGTGCCAGGCAAAGGGAGTCACCTAGAGATTCTAATCGTGAAGTGGACAAGAGACGAACAGTCTGGTGAAATTTCCTTGAACAGCTCTTCGCATTGCAAGCCTTCCGGCAACAACGATGGATTTTCTGAGCAAAAGTCCTCAATTTCCCAAAATCGCTTCACTATGGCGGCACGAGTGCCATCGTCAGAATGATCAGTAGAACTCTTGATAATGGCTGCTAGGACTGATTTATGATTTGGCTTACCTGACATCTTTCCAGAAACGATCCAACCATGTTCGGTGTTCTGAATAGTTGGCAACGTGCTATCCAAATGAATTTGACCCATAGAAATTATTTCGAAAAACAGACCAGTACCAATAAGAAGGTCAATTCGTTATGATTGATTGAAAAAAGGATCAGCGATCAAAATGTTTTTTGGAATCCTCCATCCCGATGCGTTTATATTGAAATAGGGCTGATAATCGGTGATGCTATGAGTCACGACAGCTGTAAATGACGCTCGTTAGCTTTTATCCCGTGATTGCGCTAGAGTATCGACTGCCTTATCCGAGTTCATGGAAGATTCCCCAATCCCAGAAATGAGTGTATGCACATTTTTCTGTTTCAAGTTTATCTGGCTAGCAATACGAAAAGTTAAGAAGTTTAACTGAGAAGCTGAGTCGAAGATCGCTCGACAAAGCATAAATGCACCAACTTTATTCCTTACGTAGGTTAAAGCAGTTGGAAGCGACACTAAATCCGTCGGCATATTGTTTGAGGTTTTTGGTGGAGGGTGCCTTAAGTGACGACGCGTTAGTGCTGATGCCGTAGTTGGTAATGATTGAGAGCTCAAGAGTGGGTCGGATGATAGAGATGAAACTGAGGTAGATGGGGCGGATGGGTTCGGGGTCATACAAGGAGTGCTGCTTCTTCCGACAATATCGACAATGAGTCGATTTGCAATGCAGCAAAAGATGCCCCTCGCGCAAACAGTTAAGGCAAAGGTGCTTTTTTAGCTTCTCTAAATCGAATGTTCCGACTCAAATTTCAGAAAAGGGAGCATTTCGGCAAGTAATTATCTCTGGAATCGCAAAATAGGCATGCACGCTGGCCTGGTGTCCGAATTACCAAGGCTTGATCCAAGTACTCCATCATTCTGCACCTCTTCTTCAAGAACGACTCCATAGAAGTTCAGGTAAACAGCTCATTAATTGACAAACCTTCTTGCCACTTATCATGGGTCCTATGATCAAGCTTGTGAGTGACGATATGAATAAGAAATCCATGCAATATTTGTTGCGTAGTGGCCAGGGTTTGGATAACCCGCAGGTGAGAATTCATGAAATCACTGAGCCAAATATTGTCTGAACGTCTGCCTGTAAATATAAAACTTTTTTATCAAATCGATTAATAAGCATTTCCAGAGCCTTCTAGCAAGGCCACCCAACCTAGACCGTAAATATTGCAATTTTCAAAGTTGCAAGAAAATCCGGCAACTCAGAATAAAAGCATAAAAGCTAGAAGCTTCCGAGACCGAAACGAAAGATCCGCATTGTTGTTTATATCTATAGATGTAGAAATGGCAGCCGTATGGCTCTCCAAATGCAGTTTGCGTTGAGCCTCGATGTAGCTTCGACTTCACATCCATGACAACTGCGGAAAATTCAAGTCACTTGTCGTTATAGATCTCAGCTAAATCCAGCCCTTCCAGCGAAGTCAGCGCGGAATCAAAGGCCAAGTTTAAGGAATTGACCCATTCAAATCGCGCAAGATTATCATCTTCATCAAGGAATCGGCAGTTAAATAATTTTTCATCGCGCTCGTTTGTCGCAAAATAGATTGCACTTTGGCACGATAAAACTCTATGTCACTTGCGGCAGCGTTTTGAGGCCGAACAGTGTCTTTCGGATTAGGCATTTTTTGTTTAATCGCACAAAAAAAGGGAAAATAAAATGACAGACAGGTTTAAAACACCCCGGCGGTACTGCCGTTAGCCCTTAGGGCTCTATCAGTTGCTTCCACTGCTAGCAGGTCAATCGGTATGACTCCTGATATTACCTGCGCCGCGTCATGGGATACCGTGCGGAACGCACAGCATACCCGCAGGGCACACAATCTCGGCACGGAGTCACCGTCTTGCATATAACTTACATTTTTTGTGGCTCGAGCCCATATGGGAGCAGCGTACATCAGCGTTGATATGACAACGCTAACCAGTAATCTACGACCTGGTTGCATCGGTCCCCGAGTGTTCGCCATAATTCGCGAAATTGCGGCCGCGGTCTTGATTGTAGCCGCCTCCCCTTTCTGCCTTCTACTTATCAGGACTGCTTCAGTCTTGTACGCTGCCAAGGCGAGTCCCTTGGAGTCGATCCATGCGCTTGCTCGTTTCCCCGCTTCGTTGCCGATTCTTTCCGCATCTGGGAGTTTCTTTAATTGTGGCTTCTCCAATTTTGATTGTAGCCGCCTCCCCTTTCTGCCTGCTACTTATCAGGACTGCTTCAGTCTTGTACGCTGCCAAGGCGAGTCCCTTGGAGTCGATCCATGCGCTTGCTCGTTTCCCCGCTTCATTGCCGATTTTTTCCGCATCTGGGAGTTTCTTTGCCGTAACTACTATGGCCAAGTCATCCGCGAAGCCAATGAGTCGTGCGCCTTCGGGCATCGTGACTCTAAGGATCCCATCGTACATGACATTCCACAACAAAGGGCATAGGACTGATCCTTTTGGACTCCCCCGTTGACACTGTGGGTCGATTGCCCGGAATCAGTTTCGTATAGGAGCAGGCGGCCTATGAAGTAGCTCGTTATTACTCTCTGTAGATACACTGGTAAATTTAGGTTGCTCAGTGGATTTAGTGTGTGGTACCAGCTAGCGGAGTTGAATGCGTTTTTAACATTCAACGTTTCCGCTATGCAGTACTGCTTAGTGACGTACAACCACCTTTTCCCCTCAATGGCTTTGTCTGCGATTTCGCACAGTTTACCGACGGCGTCGATGGTACATAGCCCCTTCCGAAAATCAATACTGCATCCCTGAGAGGCCGTTGGTTTCAACAAGGGCACCTTCCAGCCTGCAGTGGATTATTCTTTCAAGAATTTTATCCACCGTATCCAGCATGCAGAATGGCCTATATAAAGAAGGCTCCTCCGCCGGCTTTTCCCCCTTTTATATGAGTACCAGACGCTGTGTTTTCCAGCGACTAGGAAACACACCTTCTGTTAGGCATGCTTTATACATGTCAACATACTCTTTTGTGTTTAGTTATATGGCAATTTTAGAAGAAGTTTATTCGGGATTCCATCTGGTCCCGGTGCCTTGTCGCTCAGTATTGTATTCAGTACCCGGTGGACTTCTTCGGCACTTGCGAGCTTTATGTGCGCCGTGTTCACGATCTGTGATGTTCGCGCCATACTCTCTTGCTCTTGAAATAGTGTTTCCACTATTCTTTTTAGGCTGACTTGGCATGTCGGTGATGGCCTACTAAATACCCGAAGCCGTTTTGTGACGAGTTTATATGCGAAGCCCCATGGTGGAGCCTATTTTTTCACATATATTATTGAAGCACCTGCGTTTGCTCTCTTTTATAGTTTTTTCCAGGGCTCATTTTCTTTCCCTGAAATATATTTGAAGTGCCTCAAATTCGGGCCTTCCTCTTGAGCGTTGGTATGAGCGTCTTGCCCTGTGGCAGTCTTTCCTGGCTTCCGCAATGGATTGGTTCCACCAGTATGCAGGTCTTCTTCTTGATGAGATTTTCCCCTTTCTCTGCATAGATGCATCACAGGCTACCTTGGTGTATTCTGCGAAGTGGTTTGCCCTTTCTTTAGCTTAGCAGCTTGTGGAGAGGTCCTCGAACAACATCTGTACCATCTCCAAGTCTAGCGTTTCTATTTTGTACCCTGGCACGGTCTTAGGAACTTGAGGTGGGCCATTTCTAGACTTTGTCGTTCAGATTATTGCTGCATGGTCACTACCCGTGTAGGTGTCACTAACCTCCCAGTTGGAGCCCGAGGCCAAATGTGAGATCAATGATAGAGCTGCTGCCGACTCTTGAAAAAGTTGGTTTTGTTCCAGAGTTCAGCAGCACTAGGTCAAGTGCAGCGAAGCTCTCAAGTAGCGCCTTTCCCCTCGCGTTGGTTCGGGGGAGCACCAATTCGTAGCCCAGGCATTAAAGTCCCCGGCAACTACGGCAGGGCGATTTTCCCGGGCGTCTTACGGCTATAGGCTAAGGCTTGGCCGCAGGAAGCAGCTATAGAGAGCTATAACATTCACAAGGGCCCTAGCGAAGCAATTTCCGCTTTTGTTTCCTGCTAATCTGGCGCTTTGGATTTCCGCGGCTCCATATTGCCGATTTGTTGCTATTATTTGCTACCCATTCTCCGGAATTTTGATTTCTGTATTGCTCGCTTATGAGTGCCATGTCTATTTTTTTCTCGATGAAATTTTGCTCCAGCAACGATTGGGCAACCTCGCAATGGTTTAGGTTTATCTGAAGGAACTTCATATACCCCTAAGCCCTTGCATAGCCCTCCTGAAGTAGGGGCATCTGGTCGCAATCTTTCTCCTTTTAGCGCTTGCATAGCATGCAGCAGGCCTTTGCTTTGCAGCCTCTGGCATGGTGCTCCTTTGCGCCACAGTTGTAGCAGCATTTTGAGCAGTCCTCCTGGATCCTGAAATTCCCTGCTATATGGTTAAACTCCATACACTTAAAACACCTTTTAGGTGTTATCTTTGAGCGGACTCTACACCAGGTCCATCCCAGCCTAATTTCGCCCTTCTCCATGAGTCGTCTCCCTATGTCGGGCATGACTCTTAGTGTGGCGGTTTGGGTGCCTCCGTATGCCGCCCTTAGACTACCACAGCGGACTCTGGCAGTTCCACATCGAACTATGATTGAACCGCAGATAGAATGTCCGTTTTATCGGTGGTCTCGTCGATGTCTGACGTCAACACTGTTGCCCAGGACAGCCTTCATTGTGGTCTGAAGCTATGCAGTTTTAGGGTCAGAGACCTTATTTAGAAGGATTAGGAGTTCCCCTTTAGCTGTGCGCCTAACAGCCTGTTCTGCTTGTCCTAGCTAGCTTAAGCAGCGGTTCAGCCCTTACCTTTTTAAGGATATCGGCATAGGGCCATCCAGTGGAGGTTGCGATGACTATCGCGTCGTTCCGTGGCGGTCGCACGTTAGGCTTCCTAACCTTCTGCTTCACCTGTGTCCACTCCACTGGCTTCTTCCCAGGTTCTTGGGGCTTGCTGGTGCTCACTGTCCCAGCATGTTTCCCCTTATTTCCACCTTGGCTTGCATCACTTGCCGGTGCCTTATGCATCGCCTTTTTTGCTGGTGCCACTAGCGTTTTCCCAGTTTCTTGGCCCCTGAGTCGCTTGCTGTTGCCGCTCGCAAACACTTCTGCGCAGGTTTTTATACCCGTTACTCGTAGAGTAAAAGGGTATACTAGATTCGTCGGAAAGTATGTAACAGGCAGAAGGAAGCGTTTCCGACCCCATAAAGTATATATATTCTTGATCAGGATCACTAGCCGAGTCGATCTAGTCTGTCCGTCTGTCCGTCTGTCCGTCTGTCCGTCTGTCTGTCCGTCCGGATGAACGCTGAGATCTTGGAAACTATAAGAGCTAGGCTATTGAGATTAGGCGAGCAGATTCCTGAGCTTCTTACGCAGCGCAAGTTTGTTTCAGCAGAGTGCCACGCCCACTTTAACGCCCACAAACCGCCCAAAACGGTGGCTCCTACAGTTTTCATGCTAGAATAAAAATTTTAACTGAAATGTATTGTTCTCATCAATACCTATCGATTGACCCAAAAAAAAGTTTGCCACGCCCACTTTAACGCCCACAAACCGCCCACAAACTTCAAAAAATCGTAAATATGATCGCGGATATCTCGGAAAATATCAAAGATAGAGAAATGGGATTTCAGATTTAGATTCCGTAGGCTTGAGCGCAGCGCAAGTTTGTCACGCGAATATGCCACGCCCACTCTAACGCCCACAAACCGCCCAAGCCTGTGGCGCACACAATTTTCATCCTAGATAAAAAATTTAAACTGCAATGTATTGGTCTTGTCAATCGATCGATTAAAAAAAATCGATTGATTAAAAAAAAACTTTGCCACGCCCACTCTAACGCCCACAACGCTTAAATCTGTCTACCGCCGGTAGGTGGCGCATTTGCTGCTTGCATATCTCCATTTTCCTTTGGTCCCTTTAGCTGAGTAACGGGTATCTGATAGTCGAGGTACTCGACTATAGCGTTCTTCCTTGTTTTTAGCTGTCTAGGCCGCCAGGCCTTTGCTTGCCGGCGTGCCTCCACTATTGATTGGCTAGCGCCAGGGTGTTGTGCCCCCGATGCCCTGCCCGCCATTTCCCCGCCTGGGGAGTTCAGTACGTTTGCACTGGTACTGCAGGAAGTTTGGACCTTTACCCGCAGTGTATTGCTGTTCCTTACTATTTTAATAAATTATTTAATAAAAAGGAATAAATAAGGTTTTATGGTTTTTATTTTCTAATTTTTTAAAAGAGCCGCCCAAAATTTCCCTACGTGCTACGACACGCACTTATGTGCTTGGCATGCACCCTGTCCGAAGCTTGGGGCTATAGCACCCGAAGCACCTTTCGCACACTACGATCAGCTGATCGCGCAAGCGCTTTCCACCACTGATTTTGTGTTTGCGAAAATAGCAAGCGAGTGGAAAGTAAAATAGGCAGAGATGCTTCCCCTCCCTCACCTACGACCGGCCCCTGCCTGTCCGCCAAACCTGTTGGGGATAGATTCCCAGGCTGTTCCTAGGTGTTGTCCACGGCTTCCTGTCTACCAGCTGATATTCAGGTGCGTGTCCAAATGCTCCACGCCGGATGGCCGGCTGCACTTTTGGCTTTATGCTAAAAACTTGAAGAAATAAACGGAGCGATTTTAAAACGAGTCCGCACTCTCTGCTTTCACAACTCTGTCTGTCCAATGAACATATGTATTGTACCGAATGACCGCAAACGACCGCAAAAAAAGAATGCTTTTTGTTTAAACGATATTACATAATTGCGAAACAGAAATGCAAATTCCGATGAAAACGACGATCACGTCGGGGTCACCAAATGTTTGTGGGAAAGACAACGAATTTGCCACCTTTATGGTTATACACAAAAAAAAAACGCACGAAAGGTTCAACAAAATATGTATGCCGTGGTTATTTAGAGAGTTCGGAGCTACACTGTTGCAGCCGAACACTTGGCTTCGAGATGAACTTATATGGTTCTATGCTTACAAGTAGTTTGGCTGATTAGATAACGCGACAGATCTAGCGAGAGAAGAAGCGAAGATAGAGGCAAAGAGATAAGAGCGCACAAGGGCGCTGCAGTGCGGTTGGTAGGGGAGTCTAGGCTAAGGTGACGAGCGATTCGTTTTTTTTATGTATCACCCCAAAAATCAATATTTTGTATATATGATGGACTTTGATGCACTACAAGCAGTACAAACAAGTGGCCCAACGACACCAAGCACGTGCTTGTTACGCGCGCGGCCCTTTTATCAATTTGGGCAAAAATGCGAGTTCGCGAGGAAGATATAACAAACAAATAGAGACGGGACACAAATGAAAATAAAAGAAGCAACTAAGAATGAAGCAAATGAGTTAAAATATTCGTTGTTAATACCGGGATAGAAGTTGAAGTGCAAATTAAATGGTAAAGGTTGTTATAATTATTACATAGAACGCGAAAGGGCTCGTGCAGACAAAAATTAGATGTACATCGTGGCAAATTTAGGGGATAATAATTTCGTGTAAGTCTAACAGGAACATTGAAAGTTAGGCGGTTTACAAGTTCTACAGAATCAATATCACCTCTTTTAAGATTTTGCATAAAAATAGTACCAAGCATTGTTCTACGATTTGCAAGGGTAGGTAAATTAAGCAATAGTAATCTACTCTGATAGGAATGTAGCCTTACGTTTTGATCCCACTTCTAACTACGAAGGACAATATGAAGAAATTTTTTTGTACCGACTCAGTACGGTCAATGTGCACTTGATATTGTGGACTCCAAACCGAAGAACAATATTCCAAAATAGGACGGGCAAGGGAGGTAAATAATAATTTGGTTGTATAAGGGTCATCAAATTCTTTTGACCAACGCTTTATAAGCCCAAGAACACTCATGGCCTTGTTGACAGTGGTTCAGAAGAACGCCTAAGTCATTAACTGAATATATACGGTCGAGTGGCGTATTTTGAAGAGAGTAACTAACAAAAGTAGGAGTACCCCTATAAAAAGTCATAATGTTGCATTTAAGGCAGTTCAAACTTAAAAGGTTGTACTCACACCATCCCTGAAAACAATCAATATATGACTGTAAGTTTAAACCCGACGCTATATCATTATATGATAAACAAAGCTTAACATCATCAGCATACACTAGTACACGAGAATGTGTTATGGTAGAGGGAAGATCGTTAATAAACAAAGTAAACAGCAAAGGACCCAAATGACTGCCCTGAGGCACTCCAGATGTCACGTAAAACAATTTTAAAGCAGCGTTCTTGAATATAACCCTCTGAGTCCTACCATTCAAATAACTTGAAATCCAAGTTAATAGATTACAAGGAAACACAAGCTGATTTAATTTGAATAATAGAAGAGAGTGGTTGACAGAGTCAAAGGCCTTACTAAAATCTGTATATATAACGTCAGTCCGCATTTTTTTCTTAAATACATTAATTACAATAGATGACAATTCAAGAAGGTTGGTGGTGGTCGATCTTCGCTTAACAAAACCATGCTGACACGGTGATATTAGCGAGGAACATAAATGTTGCAAATGAGAAGTAATAATACGTTCAAATGCTTTAGGAATTGCCGACAATTTAGAAATACCTCTATAATTCTGGGCATCCGCCTTCGCACCCCTTTTTGTTAAGTGGAATAATAAAAGAGTCCTTCCAAATAGTAGGAAAAACTGATGATGAAATAGACAAATTAAAAAGTTTAAGAATCGGTTTACATATGGTTGACGCACAAAACTTAAGCACACACCCGGGGAGTCCATCTGGACCGGGAGAATAAGTTGGCGTTGTTGTTGCTAAGTCAGTAAGTAATTTCAGGGGTAAAAATACAATTTGCCCTATTTAAGGGATTAGGGTAGTTAGAATTTGAACAAGCAGCCGAACTATAAGGAGTTTGGAAAAACTCGGCAAATAAATCAGCAATTTCAGAATCCGTCGATGCCTCCATTGAGTTAAAACGTACCGATGAAGGTAATGCCGACGACTTACGCTTGGCATTAACAAAGTTATAAAACTGCTTCGGATCATTTCAAAATTCAAATTTAGATCGACTTAAATTCATAGAATAGAAATGACTATTGAGAACATTAAAGTCCGATCGAGCCACCACATATTTCGAAAAATCAGATGGCTTACCCGATTTTTTATACTTTTTATAGCTGTTTGTTTCAAGGTTTTTAAGTCTTTAAACCAAGGAGGCCTGCTTAGCTTTGAAGGAAGCCTTTCAGGAACGCATTCATTAAAAAAGTATTTTACACTATATAGAATAGTTCAGTGGCACTTTCAATATCCATACAATTGTACAAGTCTGTCCAATTATATTGAGAAATCATATCGTTAAGTTTTTATAGTCACATTTTCGAAAACATCTCATTTTAGTTTGAGGAACTAAAGGAGAGAGGGTATCAACGCATGGGAGGCAGATTGTCAATTCCAATGTTGGATGATATCGGTCTTCAGGTACAACAAGAGCGTCAATTCTAGATACCGTGACTTCAGACGGGTCAGAAACAAACACAAGATCTAGTTGTCTATTTAATGAATTCCGTGTAAAGCTTACTTGCTGTAACGATAATTCTAAAAAGCCATCTACAAAATCATGGACCGATAAGGGAATAGCGACAAGTGAGTCAGTAGGAGGAGACCAAGAAATATCAGGGAGATTAAATTCACCCAAAACAATCAAAAGGTCTCTGTTAGAAATAAGGGATAGAACAGATTTTTATCGCAGACAGATGGTGCTCATAAATTATTAAATCAGAGCCAGGTGGAATATAGGAACATGTAACAAAAATAAATAAGGATTGCAATGAAACTTTCACACTAACAAATTCAATTTCGTTAGGGGTAACATAGTGAATTTTTTCGGATGTTAGGCTAGTGGTAACGGCAATCAGCACACCACCTCCCCTACGTGAGGAGCGATCGGTCCTATAGGCATTAAAGTTATTTGACAGAACTTCAGAGTCAGATATCTCTGGTTTCAGCCAAGTTTCCGTAAAAGCCAAAATATCTGCAGTAAATGCAGAGTAGTCAGCATAAAGCTTGGGTAGCTTTATATTTAGTCCCCTAACATTTTGATAAGCCAAAAATAAACTTTTTAGTTTTTGGCGCAGTGGAAGGTCAGTAATTTGTTCTCGGTTTATTGGGAACAAATTCTTTTATTACTAAATCATCATTAAGCCAAAAGCTTTCAGAAAGTAGTTCCTTAAACACATCAGGCGGTGCAAATATTTTAAAAGAGGATATACCACGAGCGAATGAAAATCGAAATTGTTCAACTGAAATATTCTCGGATGGGAATTTTTCACGTATAAATTCCAAAACATCCTCAGATGTGGTACCTGGGGTGAATCTAGAAACAAATAATTGCTTCCTATGTGAAACAACTGACAGTTTCTTACGTCCCCCAGCAACAGATTGAACCACACTAAGCTGAGAGCCAGAAACGGTACCTTCTGTACCTATAAGTACGGCATAGAGTAAGAATCTATATAGAGGCGCCAATTGCTCTGCCCGAACCTCTGCCCAACCTCTGCTAAGAGCCAATTCAAGGCCAAGTTTGAAGCTAACTTAGGTGCGAAGCAACAGCAATAGGGTTTACGATTAATTACAAAAACAAAACAGTGAGCAAGAGCGGTGCAGAATGAGGTGGGAAAGAATTACAAGTTCGATTGAACTTTGAAAAAGAGGGGAAATAAGCTTTTTTCGCCTAGGTGGCATCATAGCCTCAATTTCGAAAGAGAGGGGCAGAGCAAATGGCACCTCTATACATTATTACTCTATGAGTACCGTCGGCACCGTAGCCGGCACTGAAGATTTTACCACCAGACTTCGAGAAACAGTGACTCCACCGGAACCAGCTGTATCCCTAGGCGCAGTTGGTGCACTTACCCCAGTGTCAACAGAATCTGCTGCAGCTACCAAGTTCAGGTTTTGGGAAGAAATCACTGAATAAGACAAAAACTCAGAGCACAAAAGTAAACACATCTGTTCACAAGCGAAGCTAAATCGATGAAAAAGTGGCCTACATCTACTGAGCATATTTCTGTAAAAGTACGATTCGTGAATTCCAACGGAGCTGAATCGTATAGCTTTTGGCGTGAACCACTCTATTTTGCACTTTCAAAAGTTGTAGGATAGGGTGACGAACTGATAAATACACACTTAAACTCTATGCAGACCTGAGAATTATTTTTCTCGTTTTCTTTAAGAAAGGTTGAAAAATTACAATAATATAATGTAGAGGAAATTTTATATTTAACAAAAAAACAAGGAAGAACGCTATAGTCGAGTACCTCGACGATCAGATACCCGTTACTCAGCTAAAGGGACCAAAGGAAAATGGAGATATGCAATCAGCAAAGCGAGATTGAAATGCGCCACCTACACCCAAAAAAAAATAATCATAGAAACTAAACTATTCGTACATTAAAACTAAACTATTGAGTGTCGAAAATATCTTGATAAGATGCGTATTACCTTATGACACCGAAAGTATTAAACTGAAACTTTCGAAGTTATCAAAGTTAAACTAACGAGTATACAATTTATACTCACTCAGTGTACTGCAATTTATGCTGATAGTTTACTTTTTATACTATTTAGTATAAAAGCTATCCTATGTAGTCTCCGTTTTCTATACTATTTCGTATACATATTATACTAATCTAGAGAGCCGTAGTATACTTTTTAAGCTATTTATCGAAATCGTTAGTATACATTTTATACTATTTCGTATAAAACTTATACGATTTCCCCGTTGCCTGTAGTATAAAATGTATACTATTTTGTTTTTCGTGGTATCCCAAACCCAATAAAATCAAGTTGTATGTTGTTTTTCTCTTATTACTATTTCACATATTATTTTGTTATTATTTCATAAATATTCATATTTTGCGCAACACACATAACACATGTTTTGAGCTCCTTCGTGTTTTTTGCTATATTCCTTTACCTAACACGTATATACAGACTAAAATAAGTACAAGCAATAAGAGTAGGGGCCGTGATTGCGCGGTATCACCGCAAGGTATTGCTTAGCGCAATGGTAGCCACCTAGGCTGTAGCTTCTCTTCTCTCCTTCTCGATGCGACGCAGCGTTCGCAGTACCCTCGCTGCCGTCGCTGGCCGAAGTCTTGCCCCGGTGGTCTTCATCAGCATTTGGCGATCAGACCCGAAGCGGCGACATTAAAATAGGACATGCTGATCGTCCTCAACAATCCCACTGCCGCACACTGGACAACCGTTCTCCGTGTCGTGTTCGAAGCGCTTATGCATGCTTCGGAAGCAACCATGTCCACTCAGCGCCTGCGTGAGGTAGAAATCTAACTGGCCGTGCTTCCTATTTACCGTTGCGTCCAGCGTCCAGCGTCCAGCGCCCCTTGCTGGAGTTGTCCCAGGCTGCCTGCCAGTTGTCGACGCTCTTCATCCTGGCACTCCTCTTCACCTCGGTCTTGGTTCTGTGGCCCGCCTGTTCGCCTGGTAGAGTCGCTTGTATGTCCTTGGCCTCTCGCACCAGTTCACATGCGTCGTCCGAGATCGTCCGGAAGGCACTCGCTGTTCTGACAGCACAAAGGCGGTACGTCGAGTTCGTTAGCTCCTTCGCGGTATGCATCTGTACGCGTGCGCAAAGCACTTGCATCTGAAAATACACAATACACACAAAATTTACCAACAGGGACAATATAATATTAATTTTTTTTTAATTTTAGAACAAATATTTTACTTACATGTTGACTCGGCACAAATTTCACAAAAATGCGGGACCAAACTCACCGAGATAAATCGTCACAATAATCATTAGCGCGTCAAAAAAATCCAAATCCATTTTCTGTGTTCGTATACTCGCTTTTGTCCTGGTTTCACACCAAAATATATGTTCGAATAATCGCTATTGTCCTAGATTCACACCATGAAAAACTATTTAATGTTCAGTATACTATTTATGCTACTGAGTCTCACTCATATAATAATTAGTATAAGCTTAATACTATAAAGTGTTGGCAGGAAACTATTTTGCAATAACTTGAAACTACATTTTCTTTATACTACATCAAGTTTTTGTTGAAACCAAAATTATAAATAATAAACTAAATAGTCAAATATGACTTGTTTAAAAATAACACTACAGGTTTACGCTTTATACTCTTTGGTAGAGCACTTACACTACAAAGTACACAGTTGAAACTAATTAGTGTAGAGTTAATACTTACATTTTTATACTAACTTTAGTATACTTTTGGTTTTTTTGTTGGGTGTACCGGCGGTAGACAGATTTAAGCGTTATGGGCGTTAGAGTGGGCGTGGCAATTTTTTTTTTGGATCAATCGATAGGTACATTTCAGTTAAAAGTTTGTATCTAGCATGAAAATTGTGGGCGCCACAGGCTTGGGCGGTTTGTGGGATCAATCGATAGGTACATTTCAGTTAAAATTTGTTATCTAACATGAAAATTGTGGGCGCCACAGGCTTGGGCGGTTTGTGGGCGTTAGAGTGGGCGTGGCATATTCGCGAAACAAACCTAAGCTGCGTACACGGCTACGGAATCTAAATCTTAGATCCCAATTCTCTGTCTGTGATAGTTTCCGAGATATCCACGTTCATGCTTACGATTTTTCGAAGTTTGTGGGCTGTTTGTGGACGTTAAAATGGGAGTGGCTTGGAGCAATCGATAGGTATTGACGAGACCAATACATTTCAGTTAAAATATAGCATCAAAACTATAGGAGCCTTAGTTTTGGGCGGCTTGTGGGCGTTAGAGAGGGCATGGAATCAGGCTAGATCGACTCGGCTAGTGATCAAGATTATATATACTTTATGGGGTCTGAAACGTCTCCCTCAATGCGTTGCACACTTCTGACTGAAATCATAATACCCTCTGCAAGGGCATAAAAACACAAAAGATATAATTAAAAAATTTTTTTTTCGATTATTCCTATGGGAGCTATAAGATATAGTGGTCCGATCCGGCTGGTTCCGACTTATATACCACCTGCGAAAGCAAGAAGGCTTTTAGGAAAGTTTCAGCCCGATAGCTTTAAAACTGAGAGACTAGCTTGCGTAGAAACGGACAGACCGACGGACATGGCTAGATCGACTCGTCTAGTGCTGATCAAGAATATATATCACTGTCGACGGCAGTACACGTAGTGGCGAAGCGCGCAAGAGAGCGTGCGAAGACAACTACTATATTTAGCCGCAGAATTGAAAATCTGCAATTTTGGTCCGATCGCAACGAGTGATACACCAATCGAAAGGTATTGCAAAAACTAAGAAGATTGCTTACCAAGATTTTCGAAATATAGATTTGATTGGGAGAAAAAGCGGTGAAAGTGTAAAAGTAAAAATTTAGAAAATTGGAGCTGCTGGATACGGTGGGGATAAAAGCCCCCGGCTGTTTAGCTAGTTTTATTCTTACTGAGAATGACATCTCATTTGCTGAAATCTGATGTTCCGTTCAAAAGTAATTCAAAAAACAAGATTTTCTTCTTCTTCCTAAAATGAAAATGTTTGTCCCTTTGTTTGTGGGTTTGTATGCATCCCATCTTAGTTTTAGGGTTTTGGAAACCCTATGGGTGTATAAAGCAGCTTGAAATAGAAAACGTTTGTTCTACGACTTTTGGAAAAACCCGCTAGATAACGGGAAATAAAAAAAAAGCCAGATTTAAAATGCTTATAGTATCTAAACATCTAATGCTACAGAAACGTGTTATATATCTCTGAAAATATAATTTAATTTGCTAAATACTCTTCATACAGTAAAATTGTCTGAATATTTATTTATTTATTTATAAAGAGCTAACAAATAATTGAAATTATCAGCTAGCAATGATGTTGAGCAATGGCGACGTGGGCCTTCAGCTCGAATTGTATATAATATTATTTTTTAGGGTTTCTTATAGGTATTTATTTCTATTGTTTAGCTTAGGTAGAGTTATCCTATATGCGGTGGTATAAATTTGTGTTTTTTAGAAATTGTATAATTTTTGATATGTTTGGTGGTGTGGGATTGGATAGTGCTTCTAGTGGATTGGTGTTATTAAATATTTGTTGTCTTTGGATGTTTAGCGCGTTGCAAGTGGAAAGTAAGTGTCTTATTGATACAACGTCGTTGCAGAATGGGCTGGTATTGGTATGCTTTGGATCGATGTAGTGTGTGTGGGTTATTTTGGTGTGTCCAAGTCTGAGTCTTCTTATTTTTATCTGGTCTAAACGTGAGATGGATAAGTGGTTGTTCTTTGTGATGTGGTAGCTGTTGAGTTGGTGTTGGTTAATTGACTGGTACCAGGCTGATGTCTTCGTTATATGTGATAGTGTTTTGGCTTGGTGTGTGTTTTTTATATATTTTAGTATGTCTTTTGTGTTAAGATTTTCAATAGTTATAAGTGGTTGTTTGATTGCGTTTTTTGCTAGGGAGTCCGTCAGTTCATTTCCTGGTATTCCTACGTGGCCGGGTATCCAAAGCAGTTTGAATTTGTTAGGGAATTTTTGTAGCAGGTTGCGGGAGTGTGAAATGTAATGCTTAATATTGTTTGTGTTTTTTATTGCGTCGATGGCAGAGAGAGAGTCAGAACATATGCAAAATTTGCCTCTTTTGTTCTTTAATATTTCGAGCCCCTCTACAATCGCTAGCAGCTCAGCGGAAAACACTGACGAGTAGTGTGGTAGAAGGCCTAGTTTTATGCTATCTGTTTCGCTTGTGATTGCGAGGCTGGTAATTGTGTTTGTGTGCGATCCATCTGTGTAAATGTAGGTGAATTTGTGATTGTCTTTTGTCTTAATTTCTGTAAATAGTTTCCGAAAAATTGGTGGTGTTGTGTTTTTTTTGTTGTATGTACTTAGCGATGTGTCGATTTTTAACATATCAGTGTTCCAGGGTGGTGCGGTCTGTGCACGCTGAGTAACTTGTTTGAGGGGGAGGTCGTGCGCTTTGGAGTTTTCTATTATGCGGTCTATTGTTGATTTGTATTGTGGTCGTTTTGGTGGTCGGTATGATCTAAGAATTTTTATTATTGGGGAGTTTTTGGCGTTAATCAGGGATTTTAAAATGTTTGTTGTTAGGAGGTCACGTCTATCTTCTAGTGGGTCTGCGCGTGCTTCGTACAGGATGTTGTCGATAGGTGTCGTCCTGAATGCGCCAAGAGCAGTTCTGAAGGCAGTGTTTATCGGTGATTTTACTTTTCGTAATTTTATTTGTGGGCAATATCCGTAGATTGGAAGGCCGTAGTCTGCTTTTGCGGTAATGATTGCTTTTGTGACGTTTAGGAGTGTAGACGTGTTGCAGTTGAATTTTGGGCTTGAGAGGCATTTTATTATGTTAATTGATTGTTTGAGGCTGTGTGAGAGTAGTTCAGTGTGCGTTTTCCACCTGTATTTTTTATTGAAATGTACGCCAAGTATTTTTAGTGATGTTTCGTTTTGTTTTTGTATGTTACCCGTGGATAAAGTGCAGTTGCAGTTGTGCTTTCTGCAGACGTGCAGGTGTTTACATTTTGTGGTCGAGAGCTTGGCGCCAGAGTATTCGGCCCAGTCCAGTATGGTGGTTATGATGGGGTTAAGGTTTATGTTGATATTTTTTCTGTTTTTTAGTTTTAGTATCAAGTTAAAGTCGTCCGCATATGCGCTTAGGCTAATGTTGGGATGAAGAGTGAGCTAGTTGGTTGTATGCTATCACAAAGAGGATCACGGAAAGTGGAGAGCCTTGAGGTATGCCGTTTTGGATGGGTTGAAAGGAAGAGAGGTCGGAGTTGATACGAACCAGTTTTGTTGTCGTATAGTTTTTTATGTAGTTTGTTATTTTTGGTCCTGTTTTCCAACTGGCGAGTTGATTGAGTATGGGGTGGATTCCAATTCTGTTGAAAGCTTTTGCGAAATCTAGGGATATGATGGATGCGTGGTTTCTTCTTGAGATAGCTCTTGCTAATAGATGGTCAACTAGCAGTAGACTGTTTATAGCTGATTTACCTTTTCTGAAACCAGTTTGGCTGTTTTGGATAAGTTTGTCGTTTAGTACAAACCACCACAGTCATTTTGCTACAATTTTATCAAGAATTTTTGATAGACATTAGTTTAGTGAGATTGGCCGGTATGAATTTAGGTTGGTTTTATCTGTGTTTGGTTTTATTATTGGTATTATCAGACTATTTTTGTAGGTTTGTGGGATGTATTGTAGTTATTTAATATTGAGTTTTGCAGGCTTATTATTCTATTTTTTGTTGTTTTACCTATGTTTTTTATCATGGTATAGTTAATTCTGTCCAGTCCGGGTGTATTTCCTTTTAGTGTGTTTAGTGCTGCTGCGAATTCTATTGGTGTTATGGGCTGGGAATGTATGACAGGGTGTGTGTGTTATTAAGTGATGTTTGCTTTTGGTGTATGAATGTGGTGGTAAAATTTGTATCGGATGATATTTCTGAAAAATTTTTGCAAAATAAGTCTGCGATTTCTAGTTTGTGGGTGGTGTTTTGGTTTGTGGTTGGGTTAAATATGCAGTGTATGTTTTTTGAGGGTTGAGTCCGCCAAGTCGTCGGATGTTGCTCCAGATTGTTTTTGGGGGTGTTCGGGTGAGATTTGGGAAGTGAAGTTGTTTATACTTTGTTTTTTATCTTGTTTTAGTGTTAGTCTAAATAGTGCATTTGCTTTTTTGTACTTCAGGATGTGTTCTGTAGTTATGTTTCTTTTTAGATCGTGCCATTTCTTCATTTTGTCTACTCTCAATTTGCTAAGGTTATTGTTCCACCATGGTACATTTTGGGTCTTACTTATCGGGTGTGTTTGGGGTATTGCCTTGTGGGCGCTGGAGAGGATTATTTTGTGGATTGTTGCAGCTTCCTTGTTTATGTTTGTGCTTGGTTGTCTTTGTGCGGAGTATTCTTCAGTTAGCTGGCAAAATTCTTGCCAGTTTGCTTTGTCGGTTAGAAATGTAGGCTTACGTGGAGTGACTTGGCGGTTCGATGTGTTGGAGGTGAAGAGGGTAATAATTATGTGGAAGCGGTCGCTGCCAAACAGATTATCTTCTGTTTGCCATTTGCTGTCGATTTGTAGCATTGGGCTGCTGAAAGTTAGATCAACGTTTGTTAGTGTGTTGTGTGTGCTAAAGTGAGTAGGAGACATGTCGTTTAATAAAATATAGTTTGATTGGGTTATAAATTTCTCTAATATTTTTCCCCTTGAGTTGTTCTGATTTGAGCCCCAGTTTTTGTGCCAACCGTTAAAGTCGCCAGTGATCAAGGTGGGTATGTGTGAGGTGTCTAGTACGGCCTGAAGGTTTTGCAGTGAGAAAGACTTGTTAGGTGCGATGTAGGCTGAGATAATTCTGAATTTAAGTTTGGAGTTCAGTTCCATGCATACCGCGTCAAAATCGTCGCTAAGGGTTATTTCTCGAGCTTGCAGTGATTTGTGGGCTAGGAGACCTACGCCACCGTGGGAAGATGAGGTGTTTTTTGAATTTTTTATGTGTTTCTTGTAAAGATATTATAAGTGGTGTGTGTTTTTTAATGATTGTTTGAAGTTCGCAGTAGTTGTTGATATATCCATTCATATTCCATTGTATAATCTTCATAGTCATTTTAAGAGCCAGTAGTTTGTTGTTGGTAAAGGATTAGTTGATTAAGTACCTGTTTTATGCTAACTGCTGCTAAAAGTGTCACATACTTTCTGAGTCGCTGATGTTAATGTGCTTGTTTTTGTTAAAATTTTTTGGTTGGTTAGTTTTGGTGGCTTTTAAGTTGGTTGTTAGTGTCTTGTTTTTGTCCTCCTGAGGGAAAATACATACTTTCAGATCTTGGGTCCTTTCGCTTGCCATGTTGTCCTTTGAGGTGGTAGGGGGGTCGAGATCCATGCTGATAACATCAGTTGTTTGGTGAGCGGGTGAAGTTTGTGGGGGTGGTGTGGTGTTTGTAAATTGAGTTGGTGTGGGGGTGTCTGTAGAGAGGTCTTGGTATGATGTTAGTTTTCTTTGTTGATGTTCGTGTGTTGCTTGCGTGTCATTGTTTTGTTTTGTGTGCTGGGGTGTGGGTGTTATTTTTGTGGTAGTTGTTGTTTTGGGGGTCTGTTGCATAGATAGGACAGATGCAAAGCTGTTGCTAAGATGTTGGTTGCGACGAGTGTAGTATAGTTCTAGTGCAGTTTTGTGATCCACTTTTTGTGTAGTTTTTATTGTGATCAGTTCTTTTTGTTTTATGAATGTTGGGCAGCTGCGGTCTAGTGGGCTGTGTTTTGCGTCTGTTTCGAACATGTGTTTGCAGTTAATGCAGCATTTTTCGTTGTTGCATTTCTCATTTTCTTCGGTGTGGACTTTCTCGGAGCAATTCTTGCAAAGTTCATCGGGGCTTTTACAGGTTGGAGTCGGGTGTCCAAATCGTAGGCATTTTCTGCACCTTAATGGGAGCGGGATGTATGGGCGTACGCGAATCTTTTCGTATCCAATGTTCAGGGAGTCTGGGAGAGTAAGGGTTTGGAATGTTATTATAATTAAGCCAGTTTCTGTTAAAGCTTTATCTTGTTTTTTTAGGATTTTTCGCACTTCAGTGACTTTTTGATGTTTTAGTTCGTTTAGTATTTCGGTTTCGTCTATACTGCGTAATTCGTTGCAGTATATGACCCCCTTAGAAAAGTTCAAGGTCTTGTGTTCGGTGGCTTTTACTTCAATGTCTGCCATGTTTTTTACTCTAAGTAATTTGTTTGCTTGTAAATTGTTCTTAGTTTTAACTAATAAGTAGCCCGATCGAGTGTTTTTGCATGACTCCACTTCTCCTCCGCATGCGAAATCGATGGTTTTTTTAATTAGGAAGGGTGATACATTTTCAAAAGACTTATTGTCGGTTCTGTTGATTACAATGTATTTTGGTTCGCCTAGGTGTTTGTTGTATATTGATGTTCTACCTATGTCAGGCGGTTTTTCCATTGTTGTTGTTTTTATTGGGATGGCGCCCGGCACGTGGATTTGTGTTTGATGTGTTTGTTGTGTTTGATGTTATTGATTGTTGCGAATTTTGTTTTGTGCACTTGTTTGTTTTTTTGCTGGTAAGCTAGCAAGAGCTGCTGTTTGCGATTAGCACTACGGGAGCACAGAGGTAACACGTCTTATCTCCAAGAAGTTTGAGGTGATACTGAATAGAAAGTAGTGGCGAACGCGCCTTTAACAAATATTTCTGATATCAACAATTGTGACGAAAAATGATATTACATTCGATAAAATAAATAAACTATATTAAATTTATGTATTCGGCACGCTACAACAGAAAATTTACATGTAGGTAAATAAATATGTACTGTTGCGGGCCGAAATCATAAATTTAATTATAGTTTATTTATTTAATCGAATGTAATATCATTTTTCGTCACAATTGTTGATATCAGAAATTTTTGTTAAAGGCGCGTTCGCCACTACTTTCTACCTCGTTAAAAGGTGTTTTTGTTTGATACTTTATGAGGTCGGAAACGTCTCACTCAATGTGTTGCACACTTCTGACTGAAATCATAATACCCTCTGCAAGGGCATAATAACACATAAGATATAATTAAAAAAATTTTTTTACGATTATTCCTATGGGAGCTATAAGATATAGTTGTCCGATCCGGCTGGGTCCGACTTATATACCACCTGCAAAAGCAAGAAGGCTTTTGGGAAAGTTTCAGCCCGATAGGTTTAAAACTAAGAGACTAGCTTGCGTAGAAACGGATGGACAGACGGACTGACGGACCGACGGACATGGCTTGATCGACTAGTCTAGAGATGCTGATCAAGAATATATATACTTTATGGGTTCGGAAACGTCTTCTTCACTACGTTGCAAACTTCTGACTGAAATCATAATACCCTCTGCAAGGGTATAAAAAGGAATCGTTTACATTGGTAAAATTTACCAAGAATTTTTTTGTGCGAAATAGTTCTTTTTTTAGGACCACCCTAATGTATATAAATGAAAAATTGTTCATTAGACATCCCAGCGCACATCAGTGTTATTTTTCAAATAAGTCAATGCAGTTACAAAGAAGTAGCATAAACTCCCAACTATCACTCGTTGACCGACTGACCACTTTAAAGACCACTTTAGATTGTTGAGCACTTTCCAAACAGTTGTGTGACATGTGTCCACACACTCTACTAAACTGCTGACTATTCGAAAATTGTCCGAAACCTTAGGAGTTTGTTGAACTGTCCAGTACGCCAAAATAAAATGAAAGGCTATCGAACATTTATCAGTATACTATAGAATGTATTTATATGCTCTGTTAAACCTGTAAATAGTTATTTATTATCACCGGTGTTATAAGATATAGTAATCCATAAACAAATACTTTATATCAAGAAAAAATAATTTTTGCGAGTTAAAAATATGGCTCATTACTGTTAACGTACGTATACAAAATTATTGCAAAAAAAAAGTATACAATATTACCACAATAAATACCACTTACGTCATATACAAAGAATTCTTACGGAAAAGCTCCTAAAAGGGGGTAATACATAGGTATTTTTTTCTTACTTCTTTTTTTAGAGAAGTAGTTTAATATCAAATCTTAATTTTTATAGAAAAACAGGGAAGAACGCTATAGTCGAGTACCTCGACTATCAGATACCCGTTACTCAGCTAAAGGGACCAAAGGGAAATGAAGACATGCAAGCAGCAAGGCGAGATTGAAATGCGCCACCTACAGGCGGTAGATAGACTTAAGCGTTATGGGCGTTAGATTGGGCGTGGCAAATTTTTTTGGATAAATCGATAGGTATTGACGAGACCAATACATTTCTGTTAAAATTTTTTATCTAGCATGAAATTTGTGGGCGCCACAGGCTTGGACGGTTTGTGGGCGTTAGAGTGGGCGTGGCATGTTCGCATAACAAACTTGCCGTTCGTACAAGGCTACGGAATCTAAACCTGAGATCCCAATTCTCTATCATTGATAGTTTCCGAGATATCCACGTTCATAGCTTGTGGGCGGTTTGTGGGCGTTAAAGTGGGCGTGGTTAAAATTTTTATTCTAGCATCAAAACCATAGGAGACACATTTTTGGGCGGTTTGTAGGCGTTAGAGTGGGCGTGGCACGCTGTTGAAACAAACTTGCGCTGCGTAAGAAGCTCATGAATCTGAACGCCAAATCTCAATAGCCTATAGTTTCCGAGATCTCAGCGTTCATCCTGACAGACGGACATGGCTAGATCGACTCGGCTAGTGATCCATATCAACAAAATATATACTTTATGGGGTCGGAAACGCTTCCTTCTGCCTGTTACATACTTTCCGACGAATCTAGTATACCCTTTTATTTTACGAGTAACGGGTATAAGAATACGTTTTGTATGCTAATTTACCCTTTAATTTTTTTTTTTAATTACCCTTTTTTTTTACGAGTAACGGGTATAAGAATACGTTTTGTATGCTAATTCGCTTTCAATTGTGTTGCGAAAGACACGACACAAACACAAAAATCCATCCAAAATATTTTAGTAAGCTAAGAACCTTCAGCTTATTTAAATATTAAGAATGGATTTTTTTTAAATATCGATTATTTTTTAGATTTAAAAATATGTTTTTTGGCTTAAAAATTACATTTCAAAAAATCAAAATACTTTGTATTTTCGTCGAGAACAAGTGTATATAACCCATTAAATTATTCAAAGTACGATAGAGTGGGGATAAAGTGAATGCTTTCGATCGAAAATGTTCTCTGCATAGTTTTTATTCATTGATACGAGTTTCAAGCGAAAAAACTCAAATTTCCAGACCAAAAAAAGAGAAAACATAAATCAGGCAAGAGAAGAAATTACAAAAGATTGCTTCGAAGAACTAAGTTTGGTAATTTGGTTACGTTGGTTGGCTACATGAGTAGCTCTAATGGGTTCCCTTCCTAACAGACAGTTCAAGACTATAAAAGCGCCACCCACCCACAGTCGGAAGTTATAAAGGGAAAATAAGCATGGGTACTTATCCACAGACCGTGAAACTGCTGTTCCTGTTATGTCTGGCCATCGCGCTATTGGTACCTCCAGGTACAACTGGAGTTGGGCAAGAAGACAGCCCAATTTCTGTTGGGCTGCTACATCGCAGCAAGCGGACCATGACTACGATCTGCGCGGAGATTACGCCAGGTGGTTCACAGGATGAGCCTTATTATATGTGCCGGGGTGCCAACTTTGGTGGCGAGAATGGGCAAAATTGTGTGAAGGTTAGGAACCAAGGCGGTCAGGGGGAGCCCTTCTATATGTGCCGGGGACCCAACCCAGGACTTTCGCCAGCTATAAACTCGCATTACGCCATACAACATGATTCCGTTCACAACTTTCCATCGGTTCCCGCCTTAGAAGTTGGGTCAACTTCACACCAGGCAGTCTCAGAAGATCACATTCAACAGGACCAGCCAGCAGGTTCCACGTCATATCAGAAGAAGCCCCACTATCCCCATCTTCCTCAGCAGCACCAGCCCCACGCCCATTCAAGATTCTACGGAAGCCACTTGGCTGCCCCTTCGTCTGTGGACAGCCCGCCAGTAGCTTCACCAGGAATTTCAACTGGACCTGCGAGGTCTTCGAACCACCCAAACAATAAGGAAATGGTCGGGCACAGTCGGCATCAATTTAATTTCAAAGGCGATGTGCTGGCCGTGCCGAATTTGGGGTTTCAGCAGGACGAGCTCAACCAAGAACTGTGCAGACCAGAAAACCAGCCCTATCCTGAGGATCAGTTGATGTGGGTGTCTCTGTCACATACGCAGGGACCCGAAAATGATCCGGTTATGAAAGCTTTTTACAGTAGTTTGACAAGCGCGGGAGCCATGGCACCAGCTGATAACCAACCGGTTTCTGTTCCATTAGAACCGATAGGTAAAATGGCGTCTGGATACAGTCATTTTGATAGTCAATACCCAGGAGCTTCTGCTCCAGCAACGCTGTCATCTCCGCCTTCAACATACTCTCAAGCTGAGCTTTCAGCTGACCCCAACCAACACTGCAGTGGACATAGTGCCTCAGTACCCCCTTTTCAATGCCTAACGCAGCCAAATATCGGGGTGAGCCTCAGAACCTCCTGTCCAAATTTGCAGCCAGTTATTATAACCATGCCTTGCTACGGGCAACGGCAGCCGACGCCCTACATCGCTCTGCCGAGAACCCCACCTGGAATAGTAAGAAGTAAAACCAAGGCAATTCCCTTTGGTCTTGATAAGGGTCCTATGGTAAGTCCTTTTGGAGGTGGCTTTGGATTGGGTAGCCAGTTTGGAAGTCCCTTTGGCATGAATCAGATAGGAACCGAGGAATATGACATGGAACACCAGGTGGGTGGCCCCTTCGGCATGGGATTGCAATTCGGCATGGGTTTTAACCCTTTTGGCCAATTTGGAGCCGCTAACCCTTTTAATCCCTTTAACAGAATCCTAGGAGCGCCGGCTCCCAATGTTCCAGCGCCCAATCTCTTTCAGCGGGTACTCAATTTTAAGCAGAGCGATGAAATCAGTTCGACCACAGAAGCAGCACCACATTCTAAAGCGTACACCGTAAGATCAGAGAAGCTGGACTTTTCTAGTAGCACTCCGACGCCTTTTACCTCAGAACACCCTAATCCCATTTTGGGCACGCACCAGGAGAGTTTCGAGGATGAAGACTCTCATGAAGATAATAAGGAGGTGACCACATCCCTCCCAGCATCAGAGGCCGAAGATTCCACCCCTGAGATTTCGGACATCCTAAGCAAGGCCGCCAGTCTTCTAAGGCCCGACAAACGCAAGCGGCTCACCCATCGCTCCATCGGCCGCGTCTCACAAAGGCACAGATACTTGCAGCAGTTGTAGCCCCTTTATTTGAAAATGAATAAAGTTTAATTTATCTTAAAAAAAGGGTATTTTATTTTCGTCAGAAATTATGAATCAGGTAGATTATTGCGTTTCTGAGCCTATAAAGTATTTATATTCTTGACTAGAATCACCAGCGGAGACCTGTCTGTCTGTCCGTTACTCATAGAAATCATGATCAAGCATGCAGATTCTAAGGACTCTAACTGTCTTGTGCCTTAATCTTTGAAGATTTGGTTAAAGTATGAATTAGATTATATTTTGTTTATCAATAAAATGGGACCGACACATCGAATTGACGATTTCATTTATAAATAGTTACTAATAAGTAAATTGTTAACGTTTGTGTTACTACAAAAAATAATTATATAACTATTAAAAAGGGATTATAGTTAAAAAACTATTTTTATAGTTATCAAACGCATAATATCTAGTTAGCTAACTATTTGTATGCCCTATAAAATCATCACTAGACGAGTCGATCGAGCCATGTCCGTCTGTCTGTCCGTTCGTCTGTCCGTTTCTTGGCTCTCAGTTTTAATCTTTGCTAGTACTCAGATCGGCTAAGAGTTTCACTAGTCAAAAAATCGTATTCTTTGTAGTGTGACCGAAGTTTCCAACGCTCACCCGCTATGCATGTTGCATGGTCTTACTGTCAAGCAGCTGGGTCTGTTGCCATCGAAAAACAAATCAATTGGAGCAATTTAAACAAGAAATGGAGATATGCAAGCAGCAAAGTGAGACTGAAATGCGCCACCTACCCCTGATCACAATATATGGTTATGTGAGCGGTAGACAGATTTAAGCGTTATGGACGTTAGAGTGGGCGTGGCAAACTTTTTTTTTTGGTCAACCGATAGGTATTGATGAGACTAATACATTTCAGTTAAAATTTTTTATCTAGCATACAAATTGTGGGCGCCACAGGCTTGGGCGGTTTGTGGGAATTAGAGTGGGCTTGGCATATTCGCGTAGCAAACTTTCGCTGCGCTCAAGGCTACGGAATCTAAATATGAAATCTCAATTTTCTATCTCTGATAGTTTCCGAGATATCCGCGTTCATAGTGACGATTTCTTGAAGCCTGTGGGCGGTCTGTGGGCGTTAAAGTGGACGTGGCAATCTTTTTTTTTTGATCAATCGATAGGTATTGATTAGAACAATTTATTTCAGTTAAAAATTGTATTTTAGCATCAAAACTGTATGACCCACAGTTTTGGGCGGTTTGTGGGCGTTAGAGTGGGCGTGCTGAAACAAATTTGCGCTGCGTAAGAAGCACAGGAATTTGCACGCCGAATCTCAACAGCCTAACTCTTATAGTTTCCGAGATCTCAGCGTTCATCCGGACGAACAGACAGACGGACAGACGGACATGGCTAGATCGACTCGGCTAGTGATCCTGATCAAGAATATATATACTTTATGGGGTCGGAAACTTCCTTCCTTCTGCCTGTTACATACTTTCCGACGAGTCTAGTATACCCTTTTATTCTACGAGTAACGGGTATAAAAATACAAAAATGACATTCTCAATAGTATAAAATAATATTTCAAAAAACACCGAAGCTATAATATGTTTCATATTATTTTCCCACCAATTTTCCGATCCTATGGCAGCTATATGGTATAGTCGTCCGATTTTGATAAAATTAAATTCGAAATTCAGAACCAATTAGAAAATGTTATTTCCAAGCGTAGGAGGTTATATGTTAAAAAACACCGAAGCTATAATTTGTTTCATATTATTTTCCCACCAATTTTCCGATCCTATGGCAGCTGTATGGTATAGTCGTCCGATTTTGATAAAATTAAATTCGAAATTCAGAACCAATTAGAAAATGTTATTTCCAAGCGTAGGAGGTTAAATGTTAAAAAACACCGAAGCTATAATTGGTTTCATATTATTTTCCCACCAATTTTCCGATCGTTCCTATGGCAGCTATATGATATAGTCGTCCAATTTTGATAAAATTTAGTTCGAAATTCAAAACTAATTTAAAAATGTTATTTCCAAGCTTAGGAGGTAAATTATATATATAAATATATATTAAAAAATTTTTTTTTGTCTATTTTTTAGTGGACTATAAGATATAGTTGTCCGATCTGGTTGGTTCCGAATTATATACTACCCGAAAAAGAAAGAAGACTTTTGGGAATGTTTCAGCCCGATAGCTTTAAAACCAGGGTTCGTAACTGTTATAAGTTTTATTTTTAAAATCACTTTATAATAGTTATGTCATGATTTTTATTCAAAACTCATGAAATAATCGTTATTCTCTCAGTTTTATATTAAACTTGACAAATAAAACTTATTCTCCGAGTTTTATTTTCCGCTTGAAAAATAACAGGTATTCCTTGAGTTTTATATAAAAATCAAATAATAAAACTTATTTTCTGAGTTTTATTATTTCGATCAAAAATAAAACTCAATATCATATATTGGCGGTTTCGTAGTTCATAGAAATGTAGTTCAAAATTTAGAATACTAAATTTAAAAAAAAATTTTCAGATACTATAGACCACCGTTAGTATGTTTATTATACCCTTGCAGAGGGTATATTGATTTCAGTCAGAAGCTTGCAACGGAGTGAAGGAGACGTTTCCGACCCCATAAAGTATATATATTCTTGATCAGCATGACTAGACGAGTCGATCTAGCCATGTCCGTCTGTCCGTCTGTCTGTCTGTCCGTCTGTCCGTCTGTCCGTCTGTCCGTCCGTTTCTACGCAAACTAGTCTCTCAGTTTTAAAGCTATCGAGCTGAAACCTTCCCAAAAGTCTTATATCCTTTGCAGGTAGTATATAAGTCGGAACCAGCCGGATCGGACAACTATATCTTATAGCTCCAATAGGAATAATCGGAAAAAAAAATTTACAAGAATTATATCTTTGGTGTTTCTTAGCATATAACCTCCTAAGCTTGGAAATAAGATTTTTGAATTAATTTTGAATTTTGAATTAAATTTTATCGAAATTGGACGACTATATCATATAGCTGCCATAGGAACGATCGGAAAATTGGTAGGAAAATAATATGAAACAAATTATAGCTTCGGGGTTTTTTGACATATTATCTTATACTATTGGGAATATCATTTTTTGTGTTTTTAAATTTAATAATTATAGCTGCAAGGGTATATAAGCTTCGGCTTGCCGAAGCTAACTTCCTTTCTTGTTTTTATTAATTTATGTCGCACATGGGGAAAATCAATGTTTTAATAGTAAGCAGACTTTACAGTCATACAGCCATTTTGTAGAGGTAAGGGTAGACAAATCTTTTCTCCTCGCAATAAGTCATGATTTGAACATTCAAATCAACCGGCTTGGGAGAATAATTTTCAATTTCACTATACGCCTTCTTTATGTCGTCATCATAGGCGTCTGAGGTCTCTCCGCTCTGAAATTCTTCAAATAAACTTAGGAATTGACTTAAAAGAGTACTTGATTGCCTTGAAGTTGATGGTATAGGTTCATCGTCTTGAATATTTTGTCGGGAATCGGTCTGAATAAATGAAATAAAAGCTTAAGTTAAATCGTACCGAACTTTAAAACTGAAATATTTACATACTTGATTATTAATAGCATGTATCTGTAAATGTTTTAGAAAACTTCTTGCTCTGATTATGCACTCAGGGTTTTTGTTTAGCACACGTCGAATGCGAGGATCCAAATAAACAGCACAAATTACTATATTATTTTCCAAAAGGATTTCTTCTCTTTTTTAGAGGCAGTCCACCGAGTTGGGACATCTATGACGGGAAGAGGTAATCCCTGGACATAAGACTTATACCTGATAAATTTAAAAGACCTAAGTACATATTAATAATATAATATTATTAACACAAACCTAGAAGTCGGAGTCCTTAACATTTTGACTACTGAACGCACTTTTTCTATTATTTTTGTACATTCTGAGTTGATTAAAAAGTCCTTCACACCTAATTGCAAGGTATAAGCCGCACATTTTACAGATTTTATTGAAAACACTTTAAGGTTTTTGATAAGTTCTTTATCGTCATCAAATTCATCATCGTCCAAGGAAGTGGCTTCGTCGTCGCTTAGGAGAGACACTGCTTTGATCATATTCTTGCCGTTATCTGTGGTAATACTGTATATTTGTTTCTTCGAAATATTAAACTCTTTTAAAATTTTCTCGATTTTCGAGCATAGATTGCTTCCTGAATGTCTTTGGTGCAGTTCGACGAGACCGAGAGTTTTTACACATATCCGGTTATTGTGATAAATCTGGGCGTTGATTTTTAAAATGCCATTGTTGCATCTTGTTGCTGTATCCATTTTTATGCATACTATATTGTTTTTGAACAACAGTTTTAAAGACGCTTTGATTTCATTATCTTTCCTTTCAACTAACACCATTATGTTTCTCGATAAAACAGGGCTCATATTGAGGCCATCAAAGATTTGCTTTGTCAATGTGGTAAAGGCTTTTGAATCCAACACTAAGAACGGCATTTTCTCTGTTGTTACCAGGTCTATACATGCCTCCGTGACTTCGGTTTTGGACATGTCTACAGAAAACTTGATTTTCCTGTCCATTCCTTCAACGTTATTTTGAATGTTTGATTCTTTATCAAAAACGCTTTTGTGGTGGTCCGATAGATGACGCTTTAAATTTGACAAGTAGCTACCTGCAAAAATCTTTTTGCATATTTTACAAGTCGATTTATTTTCTATTGAATTAAATTCGAAATAGCTTCGCGGTAAGTTATAAGGTTTTCATCCCATAATAATATAAAAAAAATACTTTTTCAGATGGTTGTTACTAATTGAACTGACTATAAACAGAAGCGAATCTAATTAAAATGTTGACGTAAAAACGGAGACCTACACGTCGCAATTGTTTTGTTTTGTTTTCGTTTTCAGACCTATCACTGATCCACTTTGCTAGTAAAGACATTCCACCTTTGTGCGACATAAATTAATAAAAATATACTTACTAACGGTGGTCTAAAGTATCTAACAAAAATTGTAATAAATAGCCAACCGCTCATTTAGTATATTAAATTTTAAATCACATTTCTACGAACCACGGAACCGCCACAATGTGATTTTTAGTTTTATGTTTGATCTAAATAATAAAACTCAGAGAATAAGTTTTATTATTTGATTTTTATATAAAACTCAAAGAATAACTGTTATTTTTCAAGCGGAAAGTAAAACTCAGAAAATAAGTTTTATTTGTCAAGTTTTATATAAAACTCACAATATAACGATTATTTCATGAGTTTTAAATAAAACTCTGAAAAATAAAAATCATTGCGGTTATGTAAAATACAATGTTTAATAATGTCAGTTGCATTTTTTCCAGGATTTTCCCTTGTTAGTGATTTTTTTGTTAAAAAAAAAACAAAAATAACAGCTATTTTCGAACCAAGTTTAAAACTGAGAGACTAGTTTGCGTTGTAACGGACGGACAGACGGACATGGCTAGATCGACTCGTCTAATCATGCTGATCAAGAATATATATACTATATGGGTTCGGAAACTTCTCCTTCACTGCGTTGCAAACTTCTGACTGAAATCATTATACCCTCTGCAAGGGTATCCAGTTGTCCCTTAGCGGGCGCCCTTTTTTCTCCACCTTATAGAAGCCAGCGCGTCCTCCATCTCCGCTTTAGCTGCCAAATAGCTGGTGGAGGTGGATTCCTATGGTTCCTATGTAGTCCCACAATAATATGCAACAGCTTGGAATAGGCGTAATTTTTCATCTGCACGACCTCCTGCAGTCGTTTTTTGGGTTCTCCTTCCATTTTTATTTTATTAGTTTTCACTCCGTTTTTGTACGAGCACCGCCAAAGATTAAATTTCTCATTCTTTGGACCGCGGCTAACGGTTTTCATCAAAACTCACACGCTAAATCTGGTATTTTGTCTGGTATTTCCTTAGCTCATCTGAGTACCACGCTGAAAGACCCGACGATAAGTTTAAGCCGCTATTTGCCTCTCGCTCACTTCTATGGCTAGCTCGCGGATTTTGTTGATGTCAGTACTAGGCTTTCGGGATATAGGTCGGAACGAGCCGGATCAGATCACTATTTCCTAAAGCTCCAATAGGAAAATTAAAAAAAAATTTTTCGACATGTTATCTTCTACTCTTAGGAATATTATTATTAAGTTCGGATGGCAATATCGTATGGCTGCCATAGAATCAATCGAATAAATAATGGTTAAATCATTGAAAGACAAGAAAGAATCTGACTACTACCGCAAGGATCTCAAAATAAAGTTCATATACGCTAGTAAATTGAAATGAATCATTATCTTGATATTGGTGTAAATAATTTTTAATTTTCTAAAAGTCACAGTGCACAAAAAAAGCACAGTGTATACAATGCTCCCGCAGGTACAATCTGCAACTATTGTGGGCAAATGGTAAGGGACTACTTTAAAGGGGATGAAATTTATACACCTTTTTCCCACAGTAGTATACTTTGACTTGCCGTGTTTAGTTTCCTTGTTGTTTATGGTAAATCTATATAAAATTGATAATACGATAAACTAAATTCATAGATACGTCACTGTAAAGTGGTAATTTATAAGCAAAATAATGAAGTAATTTTCAAATTACCATCTCTATAAGTGAGATCATTCTACACCTTTTAGAGGTGTATTTAACTTCCAGTTAGTGTGGAACTTTGTTGGAGACTAAGCTGAAAATACGTTTTAAGTCTCAACTTTTCAGAGTTTTACTTGTGTGCACGGGACGCTAAGGCCAGTTGGGAATTATAAACCAAACATTGGAGAAAATTTGCAAAGTTATTGTTGAATACTTTTGTGTGAAAGATTTTACGTAAGAGTAACTATTAATTAAATTTACTATTGCAATAATTTAATACTCATATACACCACGCCACATAGCATCGATTCCTTTATTTTTATAAGGGTTCGTAACTGTTATAAGTTAAATTTTTTAAATCACCTTATAATAGTTATGTAATGATTTTTATTTAAATCTCATGAAATAATAGTTATTCTCTCAGATTTATATTAAACTTGACAAATAAAACTTATTCTCCGAGTTTTATTTACCGCTTAAAAAAGTAACAGTTATTCTTTGAGTTTTATATAAAAATCAAATAATAAAACTTATTTTCTGAGTAGAGGTAAGGGTAGACAAATCTTTTCTCCTCCTAATAAGTCATGATTTGAACATTCAAATCAACCGGCTTGGGAGAATAATTTTCAATCTCACTAACTTGATTTTCCTGTCCATTCCTTCAACGTTATTGTGAATGTTTAATTCTTTATCAAAAACGCTTTTGTGGTGGTCCGATAGATGACGCTTTAAATTTGACAAGAAGCTACCTGCAAAAACCTTTTTGCATATTTTACAAGTCGATTTATTTTCTATTGAATTAAATTCGAAATAGTTTCGCGGTAAGTTATAAGGTTTTCGTCCCATAATAGGTAATATAGAAAATACTTTTTCAGATGGTTGTTACTAATTGAACTGACTATAAACAGAAACGAATCTAATTTAAATGTTGACGTAAAAACGGAGACCTACACGTCGCAATTGTTTTTTTTTTGTTTTCGTTTTCAGACCTATCACTGATCCAATCTGCTAGTAAAGACTTTCCACCTTTGTGCGACATAAATTAATAAAAATATACATACAAAGGGTGGTCTATAGTATCTAAAAAAAATTTTAAAAAATAGCCAACCGCGCATTTACCCTTTTAAATTTTTAATCACATTTCTACGAACCACGGAACCGCCACAATATGATTTTGAGTTTTATGTTTGATCTAAATAATAAAACTCAGAGAATAAGTTTTATTATTGGATTTTTATATTATACTCAAAGAATAACTGTTATTTTTCAAGCGGAAAGTAAAACTCAGAAAATAAGTTTTATTTGTCAAGTTTTATATAAAACTCACAATATAACGATTATTTCATGAGTTTTAAATTAAACTCTGAAAAATAAAAATCATTGCGGTTATGTAAAATACAATGTTTAATAATGTCAGTTTTTGTTTGAAAAAACAAAAATAACATTTATTTTCGAAATTTTTTTCTCTTTTATTTAATTACTTAATTACTTTTTAATGTATAATCCGATTTAAACCATTTGGCATGTGTTGGATATTGATTAACAAAACAAAGTCCCACTTAGAACTTATAAAACTCTACAAAAAATGTGTCCGCTTTAGCTTAATGGTCGTTTAAGGGCGTTAGAATGGGCGTGGTACCCTGAATTGTGATGCCTAATCTCAACATTCTAGCTTTTATAGTTTCCGAGATTTTAGCGTTCATACGGACGATAAGACATGTGAACAGACTTACACTTATATAACTAAAACGTAACTAAATTCGGTAATAGTCTAGAAAATAGGTCCGTGCGACAAAAATCGCACGATTTCGCGAGATGATAGACGCTTAGGAAAATAAAGATTTAGTTCGACGAAAAAAAGTAAGATCTAAATCTGTGCTAGAAAATGTAAAAAATTACAATTAATTAATTATTTAATCAGAAAGGGTATTATAGTCAGAACATAATTCTCTGAAAGGCTCGTGCAAGTCATAGTTAGATCTACAATGATTTAAAATTGGGGGAATGTTATTTCTTGTTAATCTGTATAAAACAGAAAAGCTTAGCTGGCTAACCAAGTCGGGGCTATCAATTTCACCTCGAAAAAGATTGTAAATAATGACCCATGAATTCTTTATTGGGGACTCCAGACGGCAGATTCATACTCAAGTATCGGGCGGGCAAGCGAAATAAATAAGGTCTTCGTAATATAAGGATCATCAAATTCCTTTGACCACCTTTAATAAAGTCAAGCGCACCCCTAGCTCTATTCACCATGAACGAAATATGATCAGCAAATTTTAGTCTTGGGTCCGAAAGAACGCCAAAATCGTTTATTCTATTATTCTATCCACTGAGCCCTCCCGTGTATGTCGCATAATGAGGATTGACTCGACAAAAAGTCACTACCTTATACTTAGAGCCATTTAAATCCAGTAAATTGTCTAAACAACATGTTTGAAAATCATCAAATCGGACTGTAAGTTGGACTGGCACGAAGTACTGCAGGCACAATTTAACATCATATGCGTACATTAGTACGCAAGTTATAACTGAGGGTAGGCCATTTACAAATGAAGAAAAAGTAGCGGCCCCAGGTGGCTTCCTTGTGGGACACCGAAGGTAACGTGGAGTATACAAAAGAGAGAATTTTCAAAAAGTATTCTTTGTGTTCTGCAATTCAGATAAGTGAGGATCCATCATAAAAGATCGACAGGGAACCCATAAATACAGTTTTCTAACCAGTAAAACATGCTTAACGGAGTCAAATGCTTTACTAAAGTCAGTGTAAATGGCGTCTGTTTGAAGATGTTTCTTAAATCCCTTTATCACAAATGATGTAAGTTCCACAAGGTTAGTTGTTGTTGATATACGTTTCATAAACTTGTGTTGACACGGAAATATCACTGACCTACAGAGGTGCTGCCAGTGGGGAGTAATAATATTTTTAAAGAGCTTTGGGATCGCTGAATTTAGAGATATCTCTATAATTACATGCTTCCACTTGGCTGCCCTTCTTGCGGAGAATATTTACAAATGGATCCTTCCACATATTGAGAAATTTTGAAGACTGTAAAAATAAGGTAAATAATTTTAATAGTGGGTTGCATAAAGCCTCCGCGCAATATCTAAGCACACAGCAAGGGATACCATCAGGACCACGTGAATATACAGGCTTGACACGTTGAAGATCAACAAGCCAAGAGCTTTAATTTAAGGTGGGACAAAATGTTAAATTCGACCTGAATACATTGTAAGAATATGGCTGTGAAGAATGAGATAAAGTAGAATATGTCGTTTCATAAAGCTTTCTCGGATTCTGTAACGTGTAACGTTCGACTGAGGGACTAATTTTCGAAAGGATCTGTGATGGCGTGGCACGCTGGCTTTGGGGTGGAGGTCTTGCTCTCACAGATTCAGTTACGATGCACACATTATTATTAACAGCACAAGAAATTGAGCGTGCTTGCGACATTGAAAGGAGCTAGTCATATAAATCGGAAGAACGATAAACCAAATTCAAAAAAAAAGAAAAGAAAGGAAAAATGAAAAAAAAACAGCACGTAACAGCACATAATCGATTTAGCGTCGCTTGTGAACAGATGTGTTTACTTTTGTGCTCTGAGTTTTTGTCTTTTTCGGTGATTTTTTGCGAGTTTCTTGTGTTTGTTTTTTTAACAAAGCTTAGCCTAATAGTTTGTGTTAGTGTTTTTGACTTGATCCCCCATTAAACGGGTATGTGGTTATAGATATTTTAACATTTCTATTAGATTTGTTTAATCTCCTAGCTTTGTTAGTGTAATTTTACACTCACTAATCTTGCTAAAACTCTTTTTATTCCCACTCTCTCTCCCGCTCTATATTACAACTGTAGTTTAAACTCTCTTGGAACCTGCCGATTTTCTGGTAGATTTTTGGAGTGCTTTTCTCTTATTCTCTCTCTCTTGCTTGCTTTACATTGTAACTGTTCGTGCGTAAAGTTGCCAGTGTCCCACAAGCAACGCTCAGTCGACAGAAGATTTATTCTCTCGTGCTCTCTTACATTTAAACTAAAACGCGATCTCGCGCTCTTATTTTTTTTCGTGTTTTGTGCCTTTGTGGTTTTGGAATTTGATCCCAGTGCCAAATTTACTTAAGGTATTTTTCATATTTTATTTTATTTTTATTTCATCTCCTAAAATGGCTCTTGTCTGCTGTAAGAAAAATTGTACTCTTTCGGCTTCAACTAAAGACCCTTTTATTTTCTGCTGGCTCTGCGAATCGATGATGCACGTTAAATGCGCAGGATTTACTGGCAGAGTCAAAGACTTCATTGATCTGAATTCTGGTCTCATGTGGTCATGTGGATCCTGCAAGGAAATGGTAGTTGAGATGAGCGGCTTTATGAAGCAGACTCGAGACAGCCTTTTGAATCTCTCAGGTGCTTTTAAACAGCTCAATGAGGGGTTCAATTCCGTTTGTGCCCAATTTAATAATAAAAAATTACTAACTGAGTCGCCTAAACGCAAAAAAGCCAGCTTAGCGGCAGTTAACACGGTCACGGTATCCTCCCCTAATCCGAACTTGGTAGCTGCAGCAGTTTCTGTCGACACTGGGGTAAGCGAACCAACTGCGCCTAGGGATACAGCTGATTTAGGTGGAGTCACTGTTTCTCGAAGTCTGGTGGTAAAAAAACCTTCAGTGCCGGCTACGGTGCCGACCGTACCTATAGGTACAGTAGGAACCGATTCTGGCTCTCAGCTTAGTGTGGTTCAATCTGCTGCTGGGGGACGTAAGAAACTGTCAGTTGTTCCTCATAGGAAGCAATTATTTGTTTCTAGGTTCACCCCAGATACTACATCTGAGGATGTTTTGGAATTTATACGTGAAAAATTCCCATCCGAGAACATTTCAGTTGAACAATTTCGATTTTCATACGCTCGTAGTATATCCTCTTTTAAAATATTTGCACCGCCTGATGTGTTTAAGGTACTACTTTCTGAAAGCTTTTGGCTTAATGATGATTTAGTAATAAAAGAATTTGTTCCCAATAAACCGAGAACAAATAACAGACCCTCCACTGCGCCAAAAAACTAAAAAGTTTATTTTTGGCTTATCAAAATGTTAGGGGACTAAATATGAAGCTACCCAAGCTTTATGCTGACTCCTCTGCATTTACTGCAGATATTTTGGCTTTTACGGAAACTTGGCTGAAACCAGAGATATCTGACTCTGAAGTTCTGTCTAATAACTTTAATGCCTATAGGACCGATCGCTCCTCACGTAGGGGAGGCGGTGTGCTGATTGCCGTTACCACTAGCCTCACATCTGAAAAAATTTACTTTGATACCCATAACGAAATTGAATTTGTTAGTGTGAAAGTTTCCTTGCAATCCATATCTATTTTTGTAACATGTTCCTATATTCCACCTGGCTCTGATTTAATAATTTATGAGCACCATCTGTCTGCCATAAAATCTGTTCTATCCCTTCTTTCTAACAGAGACCTTTTGATTGTTTTGGGTGACTTTAATCTTCCTGATATCTCTTGGTCTTCTCCTACTGACTCACTTGTCGCTATACCTCTATCCGCCCATGATTTTGTAGATGGTCTTCTAGAATTATCGTTACAGCAAGTAAGCTTTATACGGAATTCATTAAATAGACAACTAGATCTCGTGTTTGTTTCAGACCCGTCTGAAGTCACGGTATCTAGAATTGACGCTCTTGTTGTACCTGAAGACCGATATCATCCAACAATGGAATTGACAATCTGCCTCCCATGCGTTGATACCCTCTCTCCTTTAGTTCCTCAAACTAAAATGAGATGTTTTCGAAAATGTGACTATAAAAAACTTAACGATATGATTTCTCAATATAATTGGACAGACTTGTACAATTGTATGGATATTGAAAGTGCCACTGAACTATTCTATATAGTGTTAAATACTTTTTTTAATGAATGCGTTCCTGATAGGCTTCCTTCAAAGCTAAAAAGGCCTCCTTGGTTTACCAATGCGCTTCAAAGACTTAAAAACCTTAAAACAAACACCTATAAAAAGTATAAAAAATCGGGTAAGCCATCTGATTTTTCGAAATATGTGGTGGCTCGATCGGACTTTAATGTTCTCAATAGTCATTGCTATTCTATGTATTTAAGTAGATGTAAATTCGAATTTTCAAATGATCCGAAGCAGTTTTATAACTTTGTTAATGCCAAGCGTAAGTCGTCGGCATTGCCTTCATCTGTACGTTTTAACTCAATGGAGGCATCGACGGATTCTGAAATTGCTGATTTATTTGCCGAGTTTTTCCAAACTACTTATAGTTCGGTTGCTTGGTCAAATTCTAACTACCCTAATCCCTTAAACAGGGCAAACTGTATTTTTACCCCTGAAATTACGGAAAGTTCTCTCATAAGAGACTTAGCAACAACAACGCCAACTTATTCTCCCGGTCCAGATGGACTCCCCGGGTGTGTGCTTAAGTTTTGTGCGTCAACCATATGTAAACCGATTCTTAAACTTTTTAATTTGTCTATTTCATCATCAGTTTTTCCTACTATCTGGAAGGACTCTTTTATCATTCCACTTCACAAAAAGGGTGCGAAGGCGGATGCCCAGAATTATAGAGGTATTTCCAAATTGTCGGCAATTCCTAAAGCATTTGAACGTACTATTACTTCTCATTTGCAACATTTATGTTCCTCGCTAATATCACCGTGTCAGCATGGTTTTGTTAAGCGAAGATCGACCACCACCAACCTTCTTGAATTGTCATCTATTGTAATAAATGGATTTAAGAAAAAAATGCAGACTGATGTTATATATACAGATTTTAGTAAGGCCTTTGACTCTGTCAACCATTTTCTTCTATTATTCAAATTAAATCAGCTTGGGTTTCCATGTAAGCTATTAACTTGGATTTCAAGTTATTTGAATGGTAGGACTCAGAGGGTTATATTCAAGAACGCTGTTTCAAAATTGATCTACGTGACATCTGGAGTGCCTCAGGGTAGTCATTTGGGTCCTTTGCTGTTTACTTTGTTTATTAACGATCTTCCCTCTACCATAAAACATTCTCGTGATGATGTTAAGCTTTGTTTATCATATAACGATATAGCGTCGGGTTCCAACTTACAGTCAGATATTGATTGTTTTCAGGGATGGTGTGAGTATAACCTTTTAAATTTGAACTGCCTTAAATGCAACGTTATGACTTTTTATAGGGGTACTCCTACTTTTGTTAGTTACTCTCTTCAAAATACGTCACTCGACCGTATATATTCCGTTAATGACTTAGGCGTTCTTCTGGACCCAAAACTTAAATTTGACTGCCACATAATGTCCACTGTCAACAAGGCCATGAGTGTTCTTGGGTTTATAAAGCGTTGGTCAAAAGAATTTGATGACCCTTATACAACCAAATTATTATTTACCTCCCTTGTCCGTCCTATTTTGGAATATTGTTCTTCGGTTTGGAGTCCACAATATCAAGTCCACATTGACCGTATTGAGTCGGTACAAAAAAAATTTCTTCTTTTTGCCCTTCGTAGTTTGAACTGGGATCAAAACGTAAGGCTACCTTCCTATCAGAGTAGATTACTATTGCTTAATTTACCTACACTTGTAAATCGTAGAACAATGCTTGGTACTATTTTTATGCAAAATCTTATTAGAGGTGGTATTGATTCTGTAGAACTTTTAAGCCGCCTAACTTTCAATGTCCCTGCTAGACTAACACGAAATTATTATCCCCTAAATTTGCCACAATGTACATCAAATTTTTGTCTGCACGAGCCCTTTCGCGTACTATGTAATAATTATAACAATCTTTACCATTTAATTTGCACATCATCTTCTATCCCGGTATTAAAAACTAATATTTTAACTCATTTGCTTCATTCTTAGTTGCTTCTTTTATTTTCATTTGTGTCCCGTCTCTATTTGTTTTTTGTATCTTCCTCGCGAACTCGCATTTTTGCCCAAATTTATAGAAGGGCCCCGCGCGTAACAAGCACGTGCTTGGTGTCATTGGGCCACTTGTTTGTACTGCTCGTAGTGCATCAACGTCCATCAAATAAAATAATAAAGCAAAGTTCAAAAAAAAGAGAGGGATGTAACTATTTGCGTGGCCGCTGGTGTAATTGCGCCCGCTTATCGCCCACCCTACCTAGGTCGCCTTCCACTAGAGCATGGCTCTGGCGACCCCTTCTTTCCCTACGACCGTGGGATCATCAGCTCAGTTCAGCAACACGTTTCTTTTAGGTTTCCATTTTTTTAATTACAAAATTCAACAGATCCTCATATTGTTAAAGAGAATATAGTAAATCAGGTTTATAATAATAATGTAGAGTGTATAAGTAATATAAGCAAAAAGAATAATTCATTATACTATTTTCCTGTAAAAATATGTTTAGGTATAGGCATAAATTTCGTATATATATAATTTTGGTGAGCGTATTTAAAACCCAAGAATATGTTTAAGGTATCAACTCCGTTATCGGGGTTCTTTTTTTTTCACGTATTATCTTTTCCCTCAATTTTCTCCTAGGGGCTTAAGAATTTAGGTTTATTAGATTGGTTTAAATGACCCGAGTTAATTTCGTCTCAAGGTATAGAATTGACGAACTACGAGTATTAATTTAATATTGAAATATCTAGTAAAATATATTATAATTATTATTGTTTTCCTTTTCCTTATTTATTTATTTTTTTAAATTGGTGTCTATTAAATCTCGCCTAAGACCAAACAAAAGTTTCAACCATAGATTCAGATACCATTCGAATCCGAATGTAAATTAAGCAAAGACAACTCACTCAGATTTCCATCGGCTGAAAAAAATCAGGCGTTTTATACCGCCTTATGGGTTAAAATACTTTCACTTTTCTTGGCGAGTGCAAACGATTGGAAGAAAACTTTTCTGATTATTATCCCGGCATTATACATCGCGAATATCTCTCTCTCACAAAAAAAAATATGGCCTAGAACAAGCGAGCACAAGGTTTACCCACCTGGTGGTTTTGGGGTTCTTATGCCCCAAAAAAAAAATGGTCCACAGGTTTAAAAAAAATTTATTCGCGATCGGATTTATGGCCCTATCTCCGGGGCTTTCCTGCATTTCCTGCCTGAGGTACACGTGGGATGTTACCAAATCAATTTGATTAGAGAGTGAGTGCATCTGCACTCAATGACGGCTTGATTTGAAAAGACCTTATCAAAAATAGCGTGGCGTAACTGGGGCCATCGGCGGAAATATTTCACAGCTGAGTCGAGCTTTCCAAAGACTCCCTGCGCCGGCTGACCTTCGATGAATTACCATTCTCATTGGTATTACCCCGATAACATTGCACCAAAATTTCGGATATGCAACGAAGCTCGGCTTACAGATACTGAAGAGGAGCATACTTCTAGGATGAACTAAAACGGCCTCTTCAGTCGCCACTACAATTCTGAAAGAATTTACCTTTACAACGATTTCAATTGTTTTTGTTTTAATCTAGAATAAATAGATTGAGAACCGGTATCTTTTAATTTTCTATAGGGTCTGGACTTCTTATTTCTTAGGTATGTCAACTCTTTACTGAAAAAAGATGGCTTGCTGGAGACTGACGGATAGTATAACGGATCACAAGAATTGAAAACTTAATTAAAAATATTTATAGCATCATCCATATTTTGGTATGAGTAGAGATCGGACCAATGTAAGCCTGATTTATAAGGATTTAGTCGCTGAAAGCCAGCCTTGCAAAAACATTGTAATCGCTTAGTTGATTTCTCTGATTTTTCTTCTAACATAGCACCAGTGTCGATTGAGACTTCGAAAGCAAGATGATATGGATCTTCAGGTTGTGTAACAGGTCTTACTTTGGACAGAAACACGCAGTCCGGATTCGTTACAAAGCACAGGTTCAGTAATCGGCCTAAGGAACTTTTAATGAAGTTAACGATTTGATTTAATAAATAGTTACCACTACGTAAATTGTAAACGTAAGTGTTACTACAATAAATAATTATATAACTATAAAAAAGGGATTGTAGTTAAAAAACTATTTTTATAGTTATCAAACCCATAATATCTAGTAAGCTATTTATTTGTGTGCCCTATAAAACCATCACAAGACGAGTCCGTCTGTCCGCTTCTACGCAATCTTGTCTCTCAGTTTTAAAGCTTTGCTAGTACTCAGATCGGCTACGAGTTTCACTAGTCGAAAAATCGTATTCTTTGTAGTGCGACCGAAGTTTTTAACGCTCACCCGCTATGCATGTAGCACGGTCTTACTGTCAAGCAGCTGGGTCTGTTGCCATCGAAAAACAAATCAATTAGAGCAGTTTAAAAAAGAAGAGTCTGCTGGTACACAAAGAAATTAAAATCAAAATAAATGGAATAATCAACGAATGTTTTTATACCCTTGCAGAGGGTATTATGATTTCAGTCAGAAGTTTGCAACGCAGTGACAGACTGACAGACTGACAGACTGACAGACTGACAGACTGACAGACTGACTGAAAGACTGTCAGTCTGTCAGTCTGTCAGTCTGTCAGTCTGTCAGTCTGTCAGTCTGTCAGTCTGTCAGTCTGTCAGTCTGTCAGTCTGTCAGTCTGTCAGTCTGTCAGTCTGTCAGTCTGTCAGTCTGTCAGTCTGTCAGTCTGTCAGTCTGTCAGTCTGTCAGTCTGTCAGTCTGTCAGTCTGTCAGTCTGTCAGTCTGTCAGTCTGTCAGTCTGTCAGTCTGTCAGTCTGTCAGTCTGTCAGTCTGTCAGTCTGTCAGTCTGTCAGTCTGTCAGTCTGTCAGTCTGTCAGTCTGTCAGTCTGTCAGTCTGTCAGTCTGTCAGTCTGTCAGTCTGTCAGTCTGTCAGTCTGTCAGTCTGTCAGTCTGTCAGTCTGTCAGTCTGTCAGTCTGTCAGTCTGTCAGTCTGTCAGTCTGTCAGTCTGTCAGTCTGTCAGTCTGTCAGTCTGTCAGTCTGTCAGTCTGTCAGTCTGTCAGTCTGTCAGTCTGTCAGTCTGTCAGTCTGTCAGTCTGTCAGTCTGTCAGTCTGTCAGTCTGTCAGTCTGTCAGTCTGTCAGTCTGTCAGTCTGTCAGTCTGTCAGTCTGTCAGTCTGTCAGTCTGTCAGTCTGTCAGTCTGTCAGTCTGTCAGTCTGTCAGTCTGTCAGTCTGTCAGTCTGTCAGTCTGTCAGTCTGTCAGTCTGTCAGTCTGTCAGTCTGTCAGTCTGTCAGTCTGTCAGTCTGTCAGTCTGTCAGTCTGTCAGTCTGTCAGTCTGTCAGTCTGTCAGTCTGTCAGTCTGTCAGTCTGTCAGTCTGTCAGTCTGTCAGTCTGTCAGTCTGTCAGTCTGTCAGTCTGTCAGTCTGTCAGTCTGTCAGTCTGTCAGTCTGTCAGTCTGTCAGTCTGTCAGTCTGTCAGTCTGTCAGTCTGTCAGTCTGTCAGTCTGTCAGTCTGTCAGTCTGTCAGTCTGTCAGTCTGTCAGTCTGTCAGTCTGTCAGTCTGTCAGTCTGTCAGTCTGTCAGTCTGTCAGTCTGTCAGTCTGTCAGTCTGTCAGTCTGTCAGTCTGTCAGTCTGTCAGTCTGTCAGTCTGTCAGTCTGTCAGTCTGTCAGTCTGTCAGTCTGTCAGTCTGTCAGTCTGTCAGTCTGTCAGTCTGTCAGTCTGTCAGTCTGTCAGTCTGTCAGTCTGTCAGTCTGTCAGTCTGTCAGTCTGTCAGTCTGTCAGTCTGTCAGTCTGTCAGTCTGTCAGTCTGTCAGTCTGTCAGTCTGTCAGTCTGTCAGTCTGTCAGTCTGTCAGTCTGTCAGTCTGTCAGTCTGTCAGTCTGTCAGTCTGTCAGTCTGTCAGTCTGTCAGTCTGTCAGTCTGTCAGTCTGTCAGTCTGTCAGTCTGTCAGTCTGTCAGTCTGTCAGTCTGTCAGTCTGTCAGTCTGTCAGTCTGTCAGTCTGTCAGTCTGTCAGTCTGTCAGTCTGTCAGTCTGTCAGTCTGTCAGTCTGTCAGTCTGTCAGTCTGTCAGTCTGTCAGTCTGTCAGTCTGTCAGTCTGTCAGTCTGTCAGTCTGTCAGTCTGTCAGTCTGTCAGTCTGTCAGTCTGTCAGTCTGTCAGTCTGTCAGTCTGTCAGTCTGTCAGTCTGTCAGTCTGTCAGTCTGTCAGTCTGTCAGTCTGTCAGTCTGTCAGTCTGTCAGTCTGTCAGTCTGTCAGTCTGTCAGTCTGTCAGTCTGTCAGTCTGTCAGTCTGTCAGTCTGTCAGTCTGTCAGTCTGTCAGTCTGTCAGTCTGTCAGTCTGTCAGTCTGTCAGTCTGTCAGTCTGTCAGTCTGTCAGTCTGTCAGTCTGTCAGTCTGTCAGTCTGTCAGTCTGTCAGTCTGTCAGTCTGTCAGTCTGTCAGTCTGTCAGTCTGTCAGTCTGTCAGTCTGTCAGTCTGTCAGTCTGTCAGTCTGTCAGTCTGTCAGTCTGTCAGTCTGTCAGTCTGTCAGTCTGTCAGTCTGTCAGTCTGTCAGTCTGTCAGTCTGTCAGTCTGTCAGTCTGTCAGTCTGTCAGTCTGTCAGTCTGTCAGTCTGTCAGTCTGTCAGTCTGTCAGTCTGTCAGTCTGTCAGTCTGTCAGTCTGTCAGTCTGTCAGTCTGTCAGTCTGTCAGTCTGTCAGTCTGTCAGTCTGTCAGTCTGTCAGTCTGTCAGTCTGTCAGTCTGTCAGTCTGTCAGTCTGTCAGTCTGTCAGTCTGTCAGTCTGTCAGTCTGTCAGTCTGTCAGTCTGTCAGTCTGTCAGTCTGTCAGTCTGTCAGTCTGTCAGTCTGTCAGTCTGTCAGTCTGTCAGTCTGTCAGTCTGTCAGTCTGTCAGTCTGTCAGTCTGTCAGTCTGTCAGTCTGTCAGTCTGTCAGTCTGTCAGTCTGTCAGTCTGTCAGTCTGTCAGTCTGTCAGTCTGTCAGTCTGTCAGTCTGTCAGTCTGTCAGTCTGTCAGTCTGTCAGTCTGTCAGTCTGTCAGTCTGTCAGTCTGTCAGTCTGTCAGTCTGTCAGTCTGTCAGTCTGTCAGTCTGTCAGTCTGTCAGTCTGTCAGTCTGTCAGTCTGTCAGTCTGTCAGTCTGTCAGTCTGTCAGTCTGTCAGTCTGTCAGTCTGTCAGTCTGTCAGTCTGTCAGTCTGTCAGTCTGTCAGTCTGTCAGTCTGTCAGTCTGTCAGTCTGTCAGTCTGTCAGTCTGTCAGTCTGTCAGTCTGTCAGTCTGTCAGTCTGTCAGTCTGTCAGTCTGTCAGTCTGTCAGTCTGTCAGTCTGTCAGTCTGTCAGTCTGTCAGTCTGTCAGTCTGTCAGTCTGTCAGTCTGTCAGTCTGTCAGTCTGTCAGTCTGTCAGTCTGTCAGTCTGTCAGTCTGTCAGTCTGTCAGTCTGTCAGTCTGTCAGTCTGTCAGTCTGTCAGTCTGTCAGTCTGTCAGTCTGTCAGTCTGTCAGTCTGTCAGTCTGTCAGTCTGTCAGTCTGTCAGTCTGTCAGTCTGTCAGTCTGTCAGTCTGTCAGTCTGTCAGTCTGTCAGTCTGTCAGTCTGTCAGTCTGTCAGTCTGTCAGTCTGTCAGTCTGTCAGTCTGTCAGTCTGTCAGTCTGTCAGTCTGTCAGTCTGTCAGTCTGTCAGTCTGTCAGTCTGTCAGTCTGTCAGTCTGTCAGTCTGTCAGTCTGTCAGTCTGTCAGTCTGTCAGTCTGTCAGTCTGTCAGTCTGTCAGTCTGTCAGTCTGTCAGTCTGTCAGTCTGTCAGTCTGTCAGTCTGTCAGTCTGTCAGTCTGTCAGTCTGTCAGTCTGTCAGTCTGTCAGTCTGTCAGTCTGTCAGTCTGTCAGTCTGTCAGTCTGTCAGTCTGTCAGTCTGTCAGTCTGTCAGTCTGTCAGTCTGTCAGTCTGTCAGTCTGTCAGTCTGTCAGTCTGTCAGTCTGTCAGTCTGTCAGTCTGTCAGTCTGTCAGTCTGTCAGTCTGTCAGTCTGTCAGTCTGTCAGTCTGTCAGTCTGTCAGTCTGTCAGTCTGTCAGTCTGTCAGTCTGTCAGTCTGTCAGTCTGTCAGTCTGTCAGTCTGTCAGTCTGTCAGTCTGTCAGTCTGTCAGTCTGTCAGTCTGTCAGTCTGTCAGTCTGTCAGTCTGTCAGTCTGTCAGTCTGTCAGTCTGTCAGTCTGTCAGTCTGTCAGTCTGTCAGTCTGTCAGTCTGTCAGTCTGTCAGTCTGTCAGTCTGTCAGTCTGTCAGTCTGTCAGTCTGTCAGTCTGTCAGTCTGTCAGTCTGTCAGTCTGTCAGTCTGTCAGTCTGTCAGTCTGTCAGTCTGTCAGTCTGTCAGTCTGTCAGTCTGTCAGTCTGTCAGTCTGTCAGTCTGTCAGTCTGTCAGTCTGTCAGTCTGTCAGTCTGTCAGTCTGTCAGTCTGTCAGTCTGTCAGTCTGTCAGTCTGTCAGTCTGTCAGTCTGTCAGTCTGTCAGTCTGTCAGTCTGTCAGTCTGTCAGTCTGTCAGTCTGTCAGTCTGTCAGTCTGTCAGTCTGTCAGTCTGTCAGTCTGTCAGTCTGTCAGTCTGTCAGTCTGTCAGTCTGTCAGTCTGTCAGTCTGTCAGTCTGTCAGTCTGTCAGTCTGTCAGTCTGTCAGTCTGTCAGTCTGTCAGTCTGTCAGTCTGTCAGTCTGTCAGTCTGTCAGTCTGTCAGTCTGTCAGTCTGTCAGTCTGTCAGTCTGTCAGTCTGTCAGTCTGTCAGTCTGTCAGTCTGTCAGTCTGTCAGTCTGTCAGTCTGTCAGTCTGTCAGTC